>NC_061107.1:129642554-129669951 GCF_015104395.2 Macrobrachium nipponense | reverse complement strand
TGGCTATCATCTGTGTTTTCGCTTATTTGTTATATATAATATATATATAGGATATATATATATATATATATATATATATATATATATATATATATCTAAGTATTATACTTATATATATTTATACACACACATATATGTATACATGTGTGTAAATATATATATTCTATATATATATATATATATATATATATATATATATACTATATATATATATATATATTATATATATTATCTATACATCATACATACATACATACATACATACATACATCATTCATACATACATACATATACTTAGATATATGTATATATATGTACATTATACATATATATATATATATATATAATATATATATATATATATATATATATATATAAATAAGAGAGAGAGAGAGAGAGAGAGTATGTGAGTGGATCAGTCCACTACCTAGACATGTTAGCTTGATTATGTCCATTATAGTCAAGGGTAAACAAATCGTTTGACTTTGAATGCTTTTAAGCTATACAGAAAGGAATACATAAATAGCGAAAACTATCTATTAATGAAACAAATATGATAGATAAAACAAAGGCAGTAAGTAACGCAAAGAGGAACTTAAGTTTAAGAAGTTACCAGAATGTGAAAGACAACATGAAAAGTCGAACGAAATTGATGTTCAGAAATTTTAACTAGCAAATACAAAGTAAAGATGACTGCTGACTTCTGGGGAAGCAAATTACATAACTTCAAATTGTTTCCTAGATGACCTGTTGTTCAGTTCCGGTTTCATTTTCATAAGACGAACAAGGTCAGGCTGTTATGAACAAAGGATACTACTGTTAAATCCTGTGTTAAATTGTGCTCTCTTGGCTGGAACTGGTGATTTAGAGAGACAAAATTTTTTCCAGTAGAGTGGCCCCTGCCTTCTAAAATTCTCTCTGAGCCAGCAGGATATTGCCACTACTATAAAAAAAACTGCAGTGTGAACAAGGAAAAATATTAATGATGCTTCTATTGAGATGATCATGAAGAGAAGTTCACTGCCTCAATGATAAAACTACTCCAAATGGTTGTAAAAAGAAATTAAAACTTAATTTGAGGAATATTGTGCTTCAGCCTTCCTTGTAACCTTTTCTAACTGTGTATTTACTCTGAGCTAGGTATAGTAATTTGATTGATATTAAGTCCTTTTTCTCGGTACTGTTGCGCACAGGCAAAATAAGAAATTGAACATATAGAAATATCTCAAAAGTTTGTAAGACAAAAGCAGGATATGAGTTTTATGTAAAATAATTTATAATGAAAGAGTTTAAAAACTTATCAAGGACTGTATGGTGTACTTATATCAGAATATATATATAATCATATTCAAACGACTTTGGGAAAAAATGACAGTATCTAATCACATTCCAGTATATGTAATTTATTGTGAAGTAAAATTTAAAAAAAAATTCTTTGATACATGTCTATTTGAATACTGATGATGATAAGTTGTTTTTTAGTTTTATTTTAAAAAATCCAATATCTGAGTTGTGTGAGTTAAAACATTGAGAAGCAACCATGGCTTTATTAATAAAAGGCTTATCATCACCGTGGTAGATCTAAGCCCGTCTACCGTGGCGAACTAGACTGTGGCAGTTTATCTATAGAATTTTGTCTCCTGAACAAGAATTTAAAGTAATATTTTTTCGGCCTACTGTAATTAACCTGTCATTTACCTTTGAACTCTATCCTACGGTAAGGGGGACCGATAGGAATGCGGTGTTTTGAGTGGGGTAAAACACTTTGGATAATTATGCCTTACAACTCTATCCTACGGTAAGGGGGACCGATAGGAAAGCGGGGTAATGGGTGGGGTAAAACACTTGGGGGAAGGTTTTGCCGTGTTATTGTGTTATTCCCTCTTATTCATGACATTTCAAACGCGAAATACAAGCTGAAATAAAACGATAGATAAACCGATAACGGGGCCGTTACATAGCCAAAATCCACCTATTACTACTGCTATTACGCCGCTGAATCCTAGGTTAGGTTAGGTTGGTTAGGTTAGTATGATAACCTATATGTTACACTTCTAAGTTTACTTTACCAACTCGTACCTGTGCCTTCCTCTCCCAGTACCCCACCCCGTCCTCTCCTTACCGGACATATGGCTCCCTGGTGGTAACATATCCCACATCCTATAGCAGAATTCAAATATGCAGTTTGTTTACGTTTCTTGACCCAGAACCAAACCTTCGAAGATTGTTCAGTCGAAGTAGACTATGGCAGTTGACGTTTTCCTATGTTATTTTACTTACTTTACAAGATTTTAGGAAGGTAATATTTTGCCGGTCGACTGTAACTAATCTGTTATTTACCTTTGAACTCTGTACGTTAGTGTATCGCACCCCTTGTACCATCATGTAGTCTTCAAAGGTAAATTACGGTTTAATTGCAGTCGGCTGAATAATTGTAACTTTAAATTATTGTTCAATAGGTAAAATAACTTAGGAAAACGTCAACTGCCATAGTCTACTTTATCACGGAGTGCGGGCTTAGAATTTCCTAACCAAGCTCTACTTGGGTTGTATAATCTTCCATCCTTTAGGAGACAGTTCTGTCCCATCTTCATAGCCAACCTCCACATGGGTCTAACAGTCTTCTATTCATTAAGAGACAGTCCTGTCACTTCATTCATAACCAAGCTCATATTGGGTCTTAAGATATTTTATCCTTTAGGAGACTGTTCTCTCCCTTCATTAATAGCTCGGTCCACTCGGGTGTTGCAGTCTTCACTCCTTTACAAGATGCGCCTTCATTGATGGCCAAGCTTCATTTGAGTCTATCAGTCTTCTATCCTTTAGGAGACAGGTTTATCCATTCATTCATAGACAAGTTCCACTAGGGTCTTACAATCTTCTATCCTTTAGGAGACCGTTCCATGGCCAGGCTCCACTTTGGTATTTACAATCTTCCATCCTTTGTGAGACAGGTCTGTCCATTCATTCATTTCTAAGTTCCACTTGGACCTTACTATCTTCCATGTTTTAGGAAACATTCATAGCTAAGCCCCACTTGGGTCTTACGATCTTCCATCCTTTATGAGATATGTCTGTACTATGTCCCTTCATTTTTAGGCAAGTTCCACTTAGGCCTTAAAATTTCCCTTCCTTTAGGAGACAGATATGTCTTTTCATTCAATGCCAAGTTTCAATTGGACATTACAATCTTCCATCTTTTAGGAGACAGGCCTGTGCCTTCATGAGTACCCAACCTAAGTCCTTCATTCATAGCCAGTTTCCACTTGGGCCTTACAGTATTCCACCCTTTAGAAGACGGGTCTATCCCTTCATTCACAGCCAACCTAAGTCCTTCATTTAGAATCGATTTCCACATGAGTCTTACAGTCTATCATCCTTTAGGAGACCCATTCAACCCTTCATTTATAGCCAAGCTCCACTGGGGTCTTGAAATTTCCCATCCTTTGGTAGATCAGTCTGTCCCTTCCTTTATAGTCACGATAAGCTTAGGTCATACACTCTTCAGTGCTTTAGGAGCCAGGATTTTCCCTAATTCATAGCCAAGCTATACGAGGGCCTCACAATCTTTCCTTTAGTGAAGCTTCACCTTTTTCCTTATCTGTATTCTTCATCTTTACACCACTGGTACTTGATCGACTGTTTCACAGGGTTCTACATTTTAATAACTAGATCATAAAATCAACGTCTTAGTTTGTAAGAATGTAGTGATATGATGCTATTCATATTATGAAAGGCTAAAAAAATCTACAAGTTATGCTATGAAAATAAATCAAAGAGTTATTTTAAAATCACGGATTCCTAACAGACATATCTGTAAAGGGAAACTATGCTATTCCGTTGCTGGCTATTCAGTTCCACAGGCAAGTTAGTAGATTTTAATTTCCTGATATACAAAATGATTTAAATAAACTTTGGTCTCCCTCGTCGAATAAAGAATTGACCGATTTAACAATTTCCTGTACAATCTCACGCCTGTCAAAAATTCATTTATCTTCAAACGAATCTAGTTTCCAGCGCTAAATGCACTTCATGGAAAACGTGACAGGCTGGAAATCGCGCTTGTTGAATGTGAGAATTCGGCAACGTAAGACCCAATTCGTTCTATTCGAGAGAAACTATTTTATGGCTGAATGCGTTTAGACAATAGCTTCAAATGCCTATTCGCTTTCTACTCTAAGTGTTTTGATGTTCATAAACGGACGGAGGACTATATAGAGAAACGTCAGAAGGATGGTACGTGACAAAGGATAAAGTGGCTTAAAAACTCCCTAAAGATAATCACTAGTGACAGCACCCATTTATAATGCGTAGACACTTCCTTTGTCTGTTCAGGCAAATGCCTGGGTAAGAGCTCTTGATATAGATTTCCATTGCTGGGCTGATGTAAATTTGTAAACTTGCAGGTGCAACAGAGATTGCTGAATTCTATATATTCCAGCCTGAAAAATCTTAAATTAGATTGCAGGCAAGTGCTGGTTTCCTTGAAAAGCAAGTTGAGGAACAGAAGTTTCCTTTTGCCACTGAACTCGCAGTTTGTTGGAGCCAATTGGTGCCAAGGTGAAAATGTAGTTGATTATCCTAATGAAGGTAGTAAGACAGCTATAGGTATAGACTCGGCTTAAGGATCCATTACTATTGAATCCAGAGTCAAACTCTGACTCAATCCATCTGGGTATAATACCTACAGTACATTTGAGTAATGAAGGGGACTTCCATCGTACCAATTTTTAAAATGGCTCATAGTGGCATGCTCAGATATACATATTTAGTTCAGGACTGGTGGTGACATCAATGTGGAGGCATTGCTTCTTCCACGCGTGTGATGACCTTGTCGAAGGAAGTCTTTCCTTGTTCTTGAAAATCTTATGAGTAGAGCTGTGGATATATAATATATATATATATATATTATATATATATATATATATATATATATATATATATATATATATATATATATATATATATATATGTGTGTGTGTGTGTGTGTGTGTGTGTGTATATGTGTGTGAGGGATATCTGGTTTGAGTCTTTGACTGAAATAATTGCGAGTCTTTACATTTCTGTAGATTTTTCTCAACTTGTCACCTGTGATAGGAGGAGATGGGTGCCACCTCTTCTGGTACTGGCAGTCTTGATCATTTGTTGTACCTAAATTTTATAACTCCATTGGGGATTTGCATAAGGTACTAGAACTACATCTTATCATGGAGAATGGCATTGGGTTTATTTCTGTGTACTCAGGTGCTTATAAAGACAAAGCCAACTGTCTCCTCTGTATCGTTATTGATATTTTAGTTTCAGTGTCTCTGATGATCCTTAACCTTACAGGCGATTATTTCATTTTTATGTTTGCCCCTATTAACCAAGAATATTCTTAATATAACAGGCTCAAAAATCAGATGTTCGTCAACCTTAATAGCACAAGCCTTCATATGGTGCAATCATTTGCACAAGCCTTCATATGGTGCAATCAAAATGTGAAGAACGTTCTGGAACACAAAGAGAATTGCATCAATACTGTTTAAAAATCAAGAGTGATTGCATGTGATGAGCTATGTTTAAAAGACCCTAAGCCCAATTTAAAGAAAAAGCATATTTTAGTAAGAAGAGACAGTGAATGACTGGTGTTAAGAGAGGAAAATACACTAAAGATTGTTTGACTAGCTTTCGACACCCAGTGGAGTAGTTTAGCTTCATCCTTTCGGTTGTTTAAAACTGATTATCATGTAAACTGGGAAATATTGTTTATTATATTTATCATCTCAAGAAACATGCAGGCAGTTTACAAAACGCACTTATATCAAGTCAATCCAAATGAATATACGCCTATTTCTAGATATGGATATAGGCTATCAACTCATTCCGTTTTTCCCATACTAAGAGAAGTTTCCCCATACTAACTTTCTGGAATCATATCAGCACCAAAATCGAGTGGCATAATTCTTGGCCCCAAATCTGACAGTTCATGAAAATCATTCGTTCGAATCTGCATCAGATGTTACTGTCACTGAAATTACCACTAAGATCTGGAACCGCTTAAGGATTACCACCAAAATCTGACTTACTAATCTTCGAATGATATGGAAATTTTTCAGATGGTTAGAAAATGACATGCGGACTGGAATTGAATTAATTGTTCTTTTTAGATTAGTGTCAATTTAACTATGAACAGCTTTTCTGGGTGATTTTGTCTAATTCTATACGACCAAAAGTTCTTAACCAAGTCATATAATGAATGGATTGCTATCGGGATAGATGTTATTATCTTGAACCAATACTGTGTCAGCGTTCATAGTAACTTCTTTTCAAGTCTCTCGGGCAGAGGAGGGGTAGAAATGAAATCAGAATGGATTGACAAAATCCTCAGTAGAAAATTAGCAACCACATATAATTTTTCATCTTTGGTAATGCTTTATAAGTATGATGATTTACGTACGTTTGAATGTATCAGAGGATTGTTATTTTTTAAAACTCTTATCATCATTATCATGTTATTATTTTATTATTATTATTATTATTATTATTATTATTATTATTATTATTATTATTATTATTATTATTCAGAAGATAAGGCCTTATTCCCATAAAACACGCCTAAATGGTCCACTGACTTGAAATTGAGGCTTCCAAAGAACATGGTGTTCACACGAAGAAAGTTACAGAAAACAAGAAATACAGAAGAAAGAAATTAGTTATGAAAAAAGCGATAAATTATTGGAGTAATAAATAAATAGACAAAAATGAAAATATGATATACATCGGTCAAAGTAAATTTGAATCAGGCAACATTTTGCTGAGCCATGCATATCCATAAAACCAAGAGGTTCAAAACAAGAGCGCTTTGCGCTAAACCCCCGGAAAATGGAAGTGTGACAACAATTTTGCTGAAATCCAAGAGAGGGTTGTAAATTCTGTTTTCAGGTCATTAGATTTGATAGCTTTCATCCAGGGTTTTGCTAAATGTGCGGGGATAAGACGAATGTATAATAACACTTACGTTAAATTTTGCGTATTAAAGTTCTTCGTGGAAAGGAAACATTACTTTCATGAATGACTCATCAGATCTTATTATTAGTTCTCGCTGTGTCATGCGAACTTTCAAAATGGCCTGTAGTTATTTGGCTTAATTCTTACTTAGATTTTTAACGCTAATATCCATTCTTTTGTAAATTTAAACAAATTTCTACTATTTAGGACCGCTTAACATATTGATCCTAGACCTTGGAAGGAAGATATAAATGAACGATCATCGGTAATATGTTAACATTGTTCAGGAACTATAACTGAATATTTTTAAGGAGAAAGGAGTAAAATACTTTAGATCTTAGAGCATCAATGAAGACGTAAGTTTATTTTCAGAAAGATGCCATCTAATGATGAAATTTACGCAGTTTTTAAAATTCTGAATGTTCATAAAGATTTTTGTTTCAGACCGTAAAAGGCTTTTGCTTTACGAAACAAGCAACTCCAACTCTTTCAAAATAAATATAAAAAGTTCAGTAAAAGTCAAAACGTTGTTTGATGCCCGTAGATGAAAGAGCTGAGGTTCCTGCCTTTCTCACCTCATTATTGGGACACAAAATTCCAATATAGCATTTTCCCGAGATTTAACCAATTATAGGGACCTTCCCTAGAACAAGTGGGACGCCATATCTGAAAAAAAACTAACCATGGAATTTTCTTGAAAATAATCTCATTATGTTTCCTATACTCAAATTGCTAAGAAATAGCCACCCACTTGACGTAACCCAACCTGACCCTGGGAGCATGGCAAAAAGACCGGTTAAATCTCGGAAAAATGCTATTGAAATATTTTTTTTTTTAAGCTGCTGGAATAGACAACTGAATTGTCGTAGATTCCTATATCGCTTAAATACCTTTCACCATCAACCAGCAATGCAAAAATAATACAGTTCTTTTTTATTTGCCTTTGACACCCAATGAAAACAACTTAAACTCTCAATAAATCCTGAGAAACTGAAAAGGCAGTGAAGTAAAATGAATGAAAATGCAAGTAAGGATAAAGCAACTGACATGAAAGAGAAACTGTATAAATTACACAACATCCCAAATGTACTGGGTCGTACACCTTGCTCTC
This sequence comes from Macrobrachium nipponense, assembly GCF_015104395.2. Classification (NCBI taxonomy): domain Eukaryota; kingdom Metazoa; phylum Arthropoda; class Malacostraca; order Decapoda; family Palaemonidae; genus Macrobrachium; species Macrobrachium nipponense. Next base: position 129,661,850 of record NC_061107.1, on the reverse strand, counting down.
AGTTCTAGGCGGAGGAGGGTGCCCATATCGTAATCTCGTGTAACGGGCATTAAAGGGACTCCATAATTACTTTAATATATCCTTTGACTACGGAATTTGATATATTAATTAAAACTAGACGCAGTGATTCGATGGCCTTTGAGGGCGGCGTCTCACGTGTACGTACTCGGTATTTTATTGTGATCCCGTTTAACCAACACTTCTTGATTAAACACAATATCTGGGCGTCCTTTTACTCGATTTAATATCGCTTTCAGATAATAGCTCATTATATTAGCCTCTCAAAGGACCCTTGTCCGATTATTTCATATATTGGATTTTGAGAGAGCATCTAGTATTGTACAAATATTGAGGAGAAAAGTGAATAAGCTGAATCGTAAGCATCTCTTATTACTTAACTGTTGTCTACTAAAAAAGCAAACAAATATTCGAAAGAAATTTTTATGTACAGCTACATACAAGCCAAGGTACGAATTTTACGAATTTTTACGAATTTCTGACGTTTATGCCTCCAAGCATTCCAAGGAATATTGCAGTTACTGAACAGGTAGGTTTTCGTTCAAGAACATAAAACTTTTACTCACCGAATACTTCAAGTCGTCATCCAGTTCTTGAATAACAAAGCTAAAACAATTTTTTCTTTTGTTTATTTGTACTCTTTCTAATTTATTATCAAATGTCGGGAAGAGGCTAGATTACACTTTGCTCAAAGCCTACCCTTTACCTCTATATTAATTACCGAGAGAGACGTTAGTTAAATACTGTTAAAATATGTAGAATTATTCAAATTTCTGGTATTATTCAAGTAATGCAATCCCCCGAGTGCCACCTTCCTTAATAAGCGAAACATACCTGACATTCTTGTGGCCCAACACTTACGTTATGGGCATCTTCTCACCAATGGTTATAGCAAAATCTTGACCGTGAACCATTCACTAAGGGAGAAACTATCATATGTTAGTGTTACAAATAATGTGAAATGGCTGTACCTATTCGGAGAGTTCTCATTCCCGTCACTCAGAGACTGAAGAAGTAAAACGTTTACCGACCGAATAATGTACACTACTGTCGTAAAATGGGAGAAAGAGCTACAAACTTCAGAATAAGGTTCTCTTGTCTTTTTCTAAAACAAGGAAACCTTTACTCTTATTTCCAATTCATGAAGGCAGCGTTCATTTTTTTGGATCGGTAAATCCTTAATCTCTTTTTTAGTATTTGTCGAGGGTGAATGACAGGAATGAGAACCCTTCGAATAGCTATAGCTATTTCACTTTACCTGTCTATATAGCAAAGTTAGCCTTTTCTCTTATTGGATAGTTTAGTGTTTAGAATTTGTTATAGACATTGGTAAAGAAATGGTCCTCTCTTGCGTGTTAGGGCTAATCTGCTTTAATAACTTAGGTTCACAGCTATCCTGGAAGAACGCAAGAATTAAGAGGATCATCCCCCCCCCCTTAAAATGAATAAAAAAAAAAAAAAAAAAAAACACTATCAATAGCAGTTCAAACTCTACGCAATAGTAAAAAATAAAACTTGGAAGGATTGGCTGAAAATAAAATAAAAACGGGATATATATCCTGTATCTTCGTTTAAGTTTTCTTCTTATTTCTCTATTCAAAGCCAAATGACAATCTCGTTCTCAAGTGTTTTGCCTTGAAAGCATTAGCATGTCACATCCTAACCCTCACTCATTCAAGTAAGAGTTTTCCAAATAGGATTATCTTTTAGTTGCAAAATAATTTAGAGATAAACTTTTGATTTCATCAGCATCTATCCAGTATATCCCAATGAACACATAATTAGTTCAGACCAAAATCCACGACGCTATTAAAAAGTTTTCAACTAATTACAATACTGTTATCATACCAACTAATAATAACGATAATAATCATATACTATGAACTCACACAGGCGTATAGAGTTCATATATACCTACGTAACTTGTTAGTTTTTTTTCTAGAATCTAGATTCATCTCGCCTCTTTAAATGTTTATTATCCACGGCACATTTTAGCGGGCCTCGTGCAAATAAAGCAATTTGGCAGTAATTATCTGATGCTGAGCAAAACACATTAACTTTAGTGGATTTTCACTTTTGTTTTCCATTCCATTTGCCTGCCTCTTGCGAAAAATGTTTGGTGTCATCAAAATGTTTCACTGCGGCCTACAAAAAGCAGATATTATTCTAACCTAGTTTTGTATCAGGTTATGCATAATTATAATTCATGCATATTCTGTGCATTTTCCTGACTTACTAAACATACGTTGTGCCACTACATTTTCAGATATACCGTCACTCGATGATTATCGATTAAGTTCTATATTTTTTCCACACCTTCCCTTACTTCATTTATAACTTCATATGTTTATTCATAATATAAAATTACGTTTCTTAACATTTGACGATATTATTGGTGATATCATTTATAGTCTACAAATATGAAGTTTTTCCCTGAATCTTCTCCCTTCGTTGCTAAAGCTTTTTATATTGCTTTCACATATGAGTATTTCATCTCTCTTTACAACTTTAATCCTATTATTCATCTCCATGTGACTTCCCCTTTCTCCGGATTCCAGGTTAAGTAATTACCTGTTATTTTACCGCCATTTTATAGGTTCTCCCTTTGGAGATCAGCATTTTAGAGGAATCTTCATTCCTTTCCTTTACTGGGAATTTAATGAACTTCTCAGTAACTGATCCTAAACTATTCCCTTCGCCGAAAGTGCGAATTCGTTGCTACCCTAAAGGTTACAGTTCCGATTGTTTCCTTGGCTGTTCCGTTTGAAAGCTAATATCAGTGTAGGTTCCTGTCAGTGTCATATGAAACCATAAATTCACCTCTGGCTGATATACCTTTTGATATACAGTCAAAATCACAGTCCCTTTATCCCGGGGATACAAACCTGGACAGTCGTCTATATTTACTAATCATCCCTTAGAGCATTTTTTCTACTCGGAACAGGCGCTATCGTTCATTCAGATCTCTTTTTTTATACACAGTTTCTAATTGTCCTCTTATCAATTTGTTTAGTGAAAAACCCTTTCATATTCTTCGGCTTCTAATGTATGCACATTCCAGTTCTGATACTGATGGCCAGGCATGAGCTTATATTAGTGCAGAGTCTGAGACAATCACTGTTGATAATTTTCTTTGAATTCTTTCTAATCCGCTGCCCCAACAAAGAATGACCTGGCGTCAGCTTTATCCGGCTGGTCCGAGGCCAAGTAATTGATATTTCGTGTTGGTTTGGAACTTGATGATGAAGCGATTTCGTGATAAGTTAAAAAAATAAGATTTTATCTCGATAAAGAAGAAATCTTTATCTGGATGAAATTAAAAAGCTATTATCGTGGACCGGATGAATTGAGATGATGTATAGTGTCTTGAGATAATGTATACAGAATGTCTTGAGATCCTGTATACAGAAAGTCCCCTGAAACCAAATTTATAAATAAATAGTTTAGGGACTATAAAGATACTCTAATTATCTTTATTACACCGCCTTTAAAACAAGTTAAATTCCCAGTTTTCTTGCCTCAGTAAAGTCATCAATATTTCAGTATTTCTGTTCAGACCCCGCTGTTCCTTGCAAAGGCAAGTCAGTTAATGCGCCACCATTTCTATTTTTTTTTTCACTCCAGTGCCTCTTCCACTTGAGCACTTTGAATCCGAATCTCCGAACAACCCTTTCCCATATGCTTTAACTCAGGCCTCCCTCTCTTCAGCCTCTTTAACACCATTTCCCTAACCCGGAGAAATCTCCTTAAAGACCAGCTCCCAGGGAACACGTCCTCAAAGGGCGCATTCACCTTCAGCTAAATCTCCTGAGCACAAACCGTGAAGCAAAGTCTGTGTTCGGGAGAAAAGATGAAGTCGTTGCCCCAAACCTTTTGCCTAAAAGATTTCGCTTATTGAAGTTTGCTTTTATCTTCGTGGTACTCTCTTGCTGGGTGGAAGCACATGAAATTGTCTCTTGTACTTGAGGTCATAGAAAAAAAAACAAAAAAAAACAATGCCCTTATTTACTCGAGGCCTAAAGGAACAATAACGGTAGGAGATAGTTTTGGTAGAAGAGGATACGACTTGGGTATCATTTTCAGTTAAGTATTTATGCATGAGGTATTACCTCTGCCAGTAGAGAGAGAGAGAGAGAGAGAGAGAGAGAGAGAGAGAGGGAGGGAGAGAGAGAGAGAGAGACTCCGTAAGACAAGCCGTGATTACCTTAATGAGTTCCAGCCACAAGAACCCCAATTTCTCTCCTCCCAAAGTTGTCCTTCAGGAAGTTGGTAGACGGACGACCTTAGTAGCAATCCAGGATCCCCTCAAGAGCTCCGTCTCCCTGTTCTCTCCTCCCTGGAGTGTTTGCTCCTCCTCCTCCTCCTCCTCCCCTTCCTCATCCTCCAGGCAGTTGACAAACTCTAATGGGAGAAGTTTGTTCAATTAATTCTAGACAAATTTCTTAAGAGGCGACAATACCTAATGTTTATTTCTTATTCAGTTCATCTTGAAAGACAATTAACATTTCTTCATCTCTTAATTGTATATGTTTATTATTACTTTCGGCCGTGCCAGTTCGTGTTGATTAAATAATCACTTTTGAACGAATAGATTTTTAAAACAATTCTTTTCATAATTTGTTTAAGAAGTATAAACAAAATATAAGAAAAATTTAACGGCTGTTTTAGTCCAAAACTTTAATTAATTTTGTACATCTACCAATTTAAGATATTTGTTAGATGTAACTGATCACCTAATTTCTACTGATATACATGATCACTGAAAAGTTTATAAATGTTTAGCCAAAGAAATAGTATGTATGGAGTCATCGTATGATAGCAAATGTATGGTATATGCAAAATTTAAACATTATATTTCGTTATACTAAGACATTGGATTTCTGCCTATCATTTTCCTGTGGTATTCGCTTGTTTAGTGATGTAACGTGCATCTACTGTGGTGTTTTAAGCACACACACACACACACACACACACACACACACACACACACACACACACACACACACATATATATATATATATATATATATATATATATATATATATATATATATATATATATAGTACGTCACCCTGACATTCTGTATACTCTCAAAGGAAAAGCTGCAAATGTCGTTTGATACCATCTTCGCTCTACCCCTTCAATAACACCGAAGCGAATTATGACTGAAAAATTATTCGTTACCTGGGAGACTGGAACTCCCGAGACAGTGAGCGCATCCATCTTCATTGACGGCTACTTCCGCCACTAGCGGTTGCACATGATCGTCGAATGGAGGATGTTTGACTTAAATATAAACCCTTCCAACCATGACAAGTAGTACGTTTGAACTCGTAGCTATTTATGAATTGTTATCACATCAGAGTGACATTCCACTGTTCACACATATTAAGCTACAAACGTAGTTTAACGTTGCCATTTGGTCTATCTCGAAATAACGTACATGTACCGAAAAGGGAAATTCATAAGTGGTGAGAAATATTTGTCTCGGGAGACTCTGGGTTCCCACCACTGAGATGTTTTCTCTTTCCGACCATTTTTTTTTATTAAAAAAAGATTCACTTTAAAGTTCATTTTACAATTCAATACATATGCAATATATGTAATTTATGTACAAAATAAACAAATATACAGTCATAATATTTTTTATAGATTAATATACTTGAATTTACTATGTATGTAAATACACATGCACATACCCATATTCTTTATATACATACCCATTACACATACATATTAAAAATCCAGGTAACTACGTGTAAAATGAGAATAAATATTTTTAAATGATTTACGCAACACATATCTATTTCTGTATTTACTTTCTCTTATTAAAACAATTAAGTGTAGATCATTCAACAAAAACCCAGATTTATAGCTATACCAAACACCAGATTTTTCTGTCTTGGACCAACTGCAGAACAACACCGACCTGACTATCTTAGAATCTATAATAATCCAAAAGACTGTACCGTCGTTAAACACCCAAACGTCCTCTGTAAAATTGTTCATAGCGTAGCTTGGGCAGCTGGTTTGCCTCACTCTGTTTTTACTTATTTTTGTTAATCTTACTCTGTCTTTCGTATAGGTAGGTGTTTTTAAGATTTTAGTGAAGTTCTGTACTTGTAATTTGTTTGCCTTTGAAGGTACTGTGTAATTTTAACTTGTTACTTTATGGAAAACTGTTGCCATTACATTGTCAATATAAATTAAATCAAAATGAGTATTAATGTTCGCTAATTTTATATATTTTTAGCCTTGAAAATGCGACCTGGAATTCGTCGCGAAACGTCGGCATTGAAATAATGTTTTAAAGGATGAGGATGCCTTTCCCTATCACTTCCTTCGATATTAATATAGATATATATATATATATATATTATATATATATATATATATATATATATATATATATGTATATAAATATAATATAATACAATATATATACATATATATGTGTATATATATATATATATATGTATATATATATATATATATTATATATATATATATATATATATATATAGAAGACTGGTAAGGGGGCTCAAGCCCTACAAATATCACAAGGCGGAGACATGCCTTTTTACCTCTCCGCCATGTGATATATATATATATATATAGATATATATATATATATATATATATATATATATATATATATTAGATTAAAGTAAATTCATCATAATTTTTTATAATTTGTTAATAGTTGTCCAACCTTTTGATCTTGTTTTAGTTTTAAGTTTATTAATAAGGTTGTATAGTTCCTCATATATTTAAGCTCTTTCTTAGTTTGATGACCTCTGTAAGGGAGTCATATGACTTCGCAGTTTTGCTTTGCTTACCACCTTCTCCCCCGGTATTAGTGAACTACTGAAGTGCCTTATTAACGATCGTTGTTTTTCTCTCCTATGAGCTGTGTTGACTCGAGTGGAAGGCTTGATCGTAAGGGTGGTGATACGTGACAGAGTTAGTTCGAGTTCCTCCTCACAGCCTGACGCTTTGCCACTTGATTTATGGTCACTTTTGCAGTTCTTGTACAGAGATTTGGATCACGGCTTCTTTAATCCTTCGCTGCCTTGTGTGTGGTCGTTGGTGTTTGGTGTTTGTCACCCGCGGCATTCGTCAGCCACGCCCTTTCCCTCGTTCATCGAAGGATTCCGAACGAGTTGGCCCGTACGCACATAGAACGGTGCAGTTTGTGGCGTGCGAGATCCGTTGACGTCCCGGATTCTCGGAGGCTACCACCTTCGGTGTTCCCGTGATATTTTGAGTTGCCCACAGGCGTTGCAGCTTGTGCAGATTGACCCTTTCTTCAGCGTCAGTGAGTTCTTGGAACTCGTGGAGACAGGTAAGGCAGCGTTCTACAGGTATTAAATGTTTTTATAACTATTAGGACGATCGTGGATTGCTGGGTACCTGTAGATTTGCACACCCCTGTTTGTAGTATAGTCCACTGGAGCTTGTATGGCCTGATGAGATGTTCTGGCAAGCCTCTCGTTATTATTTCCTATTTTTGAACTTGTAAGATTATTAATTTTCATTTTCTATTGTTTATTAACTGGATGTTTCTAAATTATGATAATAACATATATTCTAGTTACTAAGTTTTTGGCTTAAGTTAGTTTGTATGTGTTAGGTAGGAATAATAATAAGTTTCCCCATTTATTTTCTCTTGCTTCCTTCTGCCTAACATATTTTCTTAGGTTAGTTTTGTCTGGCCAGTTATTTGGAAGGTACCTACCTGAAGTCATGTTTAAAAATATCCTATTTCTTGGTTTAGGGTTTAGTTTAGTTATAGGTGATCTTTTAAAGATCTTAAGGTTGGTTTTTCCCGTGATATATATATATTCATTTTGATTATTATTTTTGCCAACCATTACCTTTTTCTTGTGTAAATAAATATTGTAACTTTTGTTGAGGTGTTTGTTCTTTTGTTCCTGCTGTGTTACATTTTTACTGACCGTAAATTCTGAGTAGAGACAAGAACCCTTGGAATTACGGCCATAAATAAGGTCGTAACAATCTGGCGACCGTGACAGGATTTGCGCTCAGGTGTACACAGTAATTTGGACTTTGGGACACTCCTCAGTGGAGGTTATAGTATTTATTTGTGGAAATACCTTTCTATCCTGCCACTATGGATAATTTGGAAGACTTTTGACTTTAGTCCTGCAGAGTTCTTAGGGTCTGCCAACCCTATTAGGCATTTACAAATACTAGGTAAAGAATATCTAGTTAGTTGTGCTAGACGGTTGGGTATTCCATTCAAAATGACGGATACAAAGAGGAAGTTGCTACTGATGGTAAGAACAGTGTTATGCAAGGTTTGGCTGAGGCTGAAGGGTTAGTTGGGGAAAATATTAGTGATAGAGGTAGTGAATTAGGAAATGATGGTATGGTAGTTGCAGATGATAATGGCATTAGTGGCGGTGCTGGTTTTTCTCTATTTGATGATCCTCCTCAGACTGGAGTCATTTATGAAGGTCCAGCCAATTTGCTGCCAAGAGGAAATATAACTACAAACCCTTTCTTGACTGAAGAGAATTTAGGGCCAGCAGTTCCTACGGTTCCTGTAAATAATCAAAGGAAATTCAGGAATATGATATAATTTGTAAAAAAATAGAGTTGTTGAAATTGGAGCATGCAGAGAACTAGAGGGTGAGGAGGCATGCGGTAGAGATGGCCAACCTTAATTTGGAAATGGCTAGGTTACAAGGGGCTCCTAACCAATTTAGCACCCCATTAAGTAGTCAGCCCTATAGGTTCAATATTGGGGCTGCTTTAAAATTGGTACCTATTTTTGATGAAAAGATGTTCCTGAATTCTTCAAGGCATTTGAGAGGGCAACTGCTCGGTTGTCTTGGCCACCAGAAATGTGGACAGTGTTGATTCAGTGTAAATTGGTGGGCAAGGCAATACGGGTATATAATGCCTTGGAGGAGGGGAGAGCCAGGGATTATCACAAGGTAAAGGCACTAATTTTAAAAGCCTATGATTTGGTCCCTGAGGCATACAGGATAAAATTTAGGAATTTTAATAAGCATCCTTCCTTATCGTATGTAGAATTTGCCAGGTTCAAGGAGGAGCAGTTAGATGACTGGTTGAAAAGTCGTCAAGTGGTTACTTTTTCTTCCCTTAGAGAACTCCTGCTTTTGGAAGAGTTTAAGAAATCTTGCTCTAAAGAACTAAGAATTTATTTGGAAGAAGTAAAGGTCACTAATTTAGGTACGGCAGCTCAAGCGGCTGACGAATTTGTCTTGACCCATAGAACAGGTTCAGGCAATTTCGCCAGCAAAGATATAAGTAATAATTTAGTAAAGTCAGAGAATTTCCATAGAGGAATGCGAAGTGATATTAATAAGTCTAAGAATTCTGGGGCCCAGAATAATTCCCCTGCTGGTAAGAATGGAAAATTCACAAGTAAACCTGGTACTCGTGTATTTTCCAAAGGAGGTAATTCTGGGACAGGAAACAGTAATATGAGGACTTGTTTCTGGTGTAATAAACCTGGTCATTTCCAGGCTCAGTGTCACGCCAGGACAAATTACTATCTTCAAAGAAATAATCCTGTGGCTTTAATGCCAAGTGCATCTCCTGACGTAAAATCACCCATAATAAATAGTAGTAGTGGTAGTGGTAGTAATAGTAGGCCTGGAGATGGAAATAATAATCCACAGGAATGATTGAAATATGATAAGTACATTTGACCAGGAAAAGTAATATATAGTTCTGTCATTATTGATTTTAGGTGTTTGAGAGATACAGGGTCTGCTCGGTCGTTAGTGCTAGAAAGGAGTTTAAAAGGTTTACTGAAGTATTCAGGGAACTTTATTGTTCTGGGAGGTTTCCCGAACACAATAGTTTCAGCTCCTTCAGCAGAGGTAATGTTGTCATTCCCTGGGTATTATGGAAAGACCGAGTTGGCCGTTGTAGAGAGTCTTCCTCTAGCTGGTATTGATGGCATATCAGGAAATGATATGATTAATAGTGATGCCCAGGAATTATTCCCAATATTGTCAATCAATAAGTGTCCAGTAGCAGTTACCACTAGACCTGCAGCAAGAGCTGCAGACTTATTAAATAATGATGAAGAGTTAAATTCAAGTAGTTTAGAGGTAGACGTAGATGTAGTTAGACCCGGGTCTGTAGTATGTAGTGTAGCACGTAGTGATAATGTAATTCCTGATTGGGATCGAGCAGCTTTTATTGAAGCCCAGAAGAGAGAGTTTAATTTTGATTTAGGTGATACTTCTGACTTGACGAAGCCTCGATTCTGGGTAAAAAGGGGCATATTATATAGGGAGAGTCGTCCCCTGGTTGGTAATGATCCCCAAATGTCCCGCATTGAGCAAATAGTGGTGCCTTCTCAATTTCAGAGACAAATATTAAATTTATCCTATGATGATACATTCTCTGGTCATATTGGTGTCTGGAAGACGTTCTGTAGGTTGGCTAAATGTTTTTGGTGGCCAGGAATGAAATCGTCAGTAAAACAATATGTAAAAGAATGTCCGGTGTGCCAAGTGGTAGGTAAACCTAATCAGACAATTGTAAAAGCACCTTTATATCCCATACCAGCTATTGGGGAGCCATTTAATGAGCTGGTAGTTGATATAGTAGGCCCTATGCCTAAAACTAAAACTAGTTTTATCTATCTACTGACTGTGAGGGATCGGGCATCACGATTTCCCGTAGCCATTCCCATGAAGAAAGTCACATCTAAAGCTGTATTTGACCAGTTGGTAATTTTCTTTTCGAGGTATGGAATCCCTCGTAAGATACAAACTGATTATGGAACTAATTTTACTAGTAAGGAATTTCGAAGTAAGTGTGCAGATCTGGCCATTCTACACACTACTAGTGTTCCTTACCATCCAGAGAGTCGGGGAGTGGTGGAAAGATTCCATCAAACTCTTAAATCAATTTTAAGGAGATTTTGTTATGAGCATGGAGAGGAATGGGATAAGGGCCTTCCTTTTGCTCTCTTTGCTCTTAGAAGTCATCCAAATTCATCCACGGCATCGTTCCTTTTGAATTGGTCTTTGGATAGAAATTTTATATGAAGTTTTGGAATCTGATCAAATGAAGGAGACGAACGTGGATGAATTTGTTGATAATCTTAGAGGAAAACTTTCTAGCACCTGGAAGTTTGCTAGAGGAAATTGAGCTAGCTCTCAGACTGCTATGAAAATCAATTATGGCAAGAAAACTTGAGCGCAGTTGTTTGAGCCTGGGGAATTAGTTTTGGTGTTGGGTACAGATTAGGATAACTTCCTTGAACCAAGGTGTAAGGGGCCTTGGAAGGTGTTGAGGAAATTATCTGATCTTAATTATGAAATAGAAGCTCCTTTGGATCGGTTTCTTTGGTGGCAGAGGTGCTTCCTGATGGGTCTGAGGAAATAATTAATCAAGTACCTCCAGATGCTCTATCCAAGAATGTGTAATGTTTGGATGGGTTAGATGAGCATCTGAAACATCTTGATCTAAATCAAAAAAGGGAAATGGAAAGTTTAATTCATTCTTTTTCAGATTTGGTTAGAGACTCTCCCGGATTGACTAGTTTAATTGAACATGATGTGGTAGTAGGAGAAGCTTTGTCAATTAAACAGAGCCCTTATAGACTAAATCCCACTAAAATGGATATAGTCAATAAGGAAATAGAATATATGTTGAAGCATGATTTAATACAACCTTCTGTTAGTCCTTGGAGCTCCCCTATAGTATTGGTGAAGAACTCCGATAGACCGTATTGGATGTGTGTGGACTATTGTAAAGTTAATATGCAAGCTAAAATTGATTCCTTTCCTCTTCCTAGAATTGACGACTGCATAGACTGCATTGGTTCAGCAAAGTATATTACAAAGTTAGATTTGCTCAAGGGCTACTGGCAAGTTCCTTTGTCGGATCGAGCAAGAGAAATTTCGGCATTTATCACCCCATTTAGCTTGTATGAATGTAAGGTCATGCCTTTTGGGATGAGGAATGCTGCTTGTACTTTTCAATATCTTTGGCCTCAAGCGGAACATTCCTCTCCTAAACATGTTCTGTAAAAATTTCAAAGGCATCATTGCATTGCAAGAAACGCTCCTCTGGCCACATGACCTTGCCATATGCGATTCAATTCATGAAGACTACAGAACCTTCTCGACTTCATTGATGCAAGTTACAGACCAAATCCTAGCCGGTCGCCCGAAAGGAGGCCTTTCTTTCCTGTGGCACAAATCGTTAGACAATACGATAAAGGTGATGACCTACAGGAGTGACAGATTGCTGGGGATTCAAGTGACAATAGGGAACTCTAAAATCCTAATTATCAATGTTTATATGCCATGGGAAAATAACAATAATTTTTATCATTACTGCATGATCCTAGGGGAGTTACACAGTATTATTCATGATTCTCCAGCTGATCATATTTGTATAATAGGGGACCTTAATTCACACCCCACAAAACAATTTTATAATGAACTTACTCGCTTCTGTCAAAATCATGCTCTCCAAATTAGCGATGTTATGCTCCTCCCTCCCTCCTCTTATTCATATGTACATAATAGAGCGGACGCTATTACAATTCTCCGGCTGGACCACTGCATCACATCCCACAACTTCATGATTCTATTATGACCTGCAATATTCGCTATGACCTTGCAACGGGCTACGATCACATCCCATTACAGGTGTCATTCAGTACCCCATCCCTCCCTACGGTGAACCCCCTAACTGATCGCCCACCAGCGGTAAACTGGGATTTTAAAAACCAAGAGAAAACCAGATACTTTAGAGCGACCACTGAAACCAGGTTGCGGTCAATAGTTCAACCGGCAGACGCCTTACTTTGTACTAACACAAATTGTAGAAATGACCACCACAAGAGGGATCTGAATGAATTCTATTCGAACATAATCTCCGCTTTGCTTGCTTCGGGCAGGACTGCCTACAGATTTCGTCAAGGTAATTCTCGTAATATTCCTGGATGGAATGACTTGGTTAAAGATCTGTATACATACTCACGAGAAATGTTTTTACTGTGGAGGCAAAATGGTAGCCCCAGGGAAGGGCACACTGCATTGCTAATGAGACAGGCGAGAGCGCAGTTCAAACTTGCTCTTAAGCACTGCAGGTTATATGAAAAACAACTAAGAGCCGATGCAATGTCTAGAAACTTAGAATCTGGTGATTATCCTCGTCTTTGGAAAGATATCCAGTCTTTAAATCCCAAAACTAAAAAGCTATCACAGAGAGTAGGGGAAGCAGTCGGAGACGAAGCTATTGCAAATATGTGGGGCGATCACTTCAACAATATCCTGGATTGCATAAATGATCAAGATTCCCGAAGGGATGTAGATAACCTCCTTACTGATAACATTCAATTTCATTTTGCAGACCGTTTTACGCCAGGTAACATCAGCGATGCCATAAACAGCCTACCTAATAATAAATCGCCCGGCTGTGATGGTCTTCCTGCAGAGGCCTTCAAACTCTGCCATCCGATAATTTACATTTTGCTAGCTGCCCTATTCAATGCGTGCATAATTCACCGGTTTCTTCCAGACTCCCTACTCTTAGTTCACTTGATACCATTAATCAAAAACAAGTAAAGGATGCAGCTGACCCTGGCAACTACCGGCCGATTGCAATCACAACGATCGCATCGAAGATACTTGAGTCGTTCTTCTAGTGAGACTTCTCCCCTTTCTACACACCACTGACAACCAGTTCGGGTTTAAAGCAAACCACTCAACCGACACCTGCATCTACATACTGAAAGAATTGCTGAACTACTACCTATCATCAGCCTCTCCTGTTTTCCTTGTTTTGTGAGAAAAGCATTTGACAGAGTAAACTACCTGAAGCTCTTCCTGAAGCTGCATAAAAGGGGCACACCCCTATATCTAATTGGCATTTTACATTGCTGGTTCTCCACACAGCAATTCTGTGTCAAATGGGGAAACGTATTATCTTACACCTTCGGCTCCCTAAACGGGCTTCGGCAAGGGGGGCATTCTCTCTCCATACCTGTTTAATACGTACACAGATGCCTTGAACGTCAAACTGAACTCGCTCCCAATCGGATGCACTGTCAATGAAACAACTATAAACAACCTCTGTTACGCCGACGATATGGTTCTGATTTCCCCATCAGTGCAAGGTCTCCAAAGACTCATCGACACTTGCCGCCAATATGCAGAGGAATTTGATATAATCTACAACGAAACCAAGACCCAGTGCATGTCGCTGCTCCCGAGATCGCTTAAGCATATTGCAGAACCTCAAATTTTTCCTCGGAAGCCATCGGCTGGAATTTGTGCACGAATTTCCGTACTTGGGTCACATTATCACCGACGACCTAAAAGATACGGCAGACATTGAACAGAGGCGTCGTAAACTATGTGCAGCGGGCAACATGATTGCAAGGAGGTTTGCCTTCTGTCACCGAGACGTGAAACTGCTGCTCTTCCGCTCGTACTGCTACAGTATCTATGGGTGTTCCCTCTGGACGAACTATACCAGAGAGACCATGCGACGCATCACTGTTGTGCACAATGACCATTCTGAGACGCCTCACAAACACTCCCCGCTAACCACTCCGCCACACAGATGTTCATAGAAAACCACCTGGACAATTTAAAAATCATTGTTAGGCGAACAATGTCCAGTCTGGTAACCCGAGTGAGAAACAGCAGCAACTCGCTCATACAAAGCATCCTAAGGAGTGAAGCAAGAAGAAAATCAAAATTGTGGGATAGATGGGAAAATGAGGCCTTTGTCCCCTAAAGGACTTAATCTCTGTATTGGCAAGATGTCATCTGCAGTTTTTGTCATTATTACATTTATTGCTGATATTTTAATTTTTCATTATTACTGTGATTACTATCAAGTTAAAGTTTTATTTACATTTAATTTATGTATTAAGCCCTCTGGACCTGACTACTGTAACCACCTAAGGTCTCTAGTTGAAATTTGAGTTATATAATATATGCACCATCTGTTATTACTCTCAATGCATATTTTTTTTTTTCTCACCAATATTATTACTGTTATTACCAGTATGATGATTACTAGCTTTTATGCTACCTCAGCTACCTTGTGGATAAGTGCCGATTATTCATTTTCTTTTTCTATTTTATCATGTCACATGTATCTAGATTGTGTTTGCTACTGTCTGTATTTTGTATATTCAATGTATATGGCCCCGAGCCGAAATAAAGCATATTATTATTATTATTATTATTATTATTATTAATAAACCGTGTGGTCTGTGGATTAGAAGGTACTGAGATCTACATAGATGATCTTGTCCACAGTAATGATTGGAAAACTCATTTACTCAGGCTACGTAATATGTTTGAAGCTCTTCGTGCTGCGGGCTTAGTCATTAATCTCGCTAAATTCGAATTTGGTAAGGCTAAAGTTGTGTATCTGGGTCATGAGGTTTGTCTGGGTCATATAGCCCCGAAACAGGCCAATGTCGAGGCTATAACCAATCTAAAGAGACCGTGCAATGTCAGAGAAGGGTGTTAGGTATGATGGGCTACTATGGAAGGTTCGTTAGGAACTTTTCCGACATTGCTCGTCCCTTGAATGATCTTTTGTTAAAAAATAAGTAATTTATTTGGACTAGCGAGTGAAAGGAAGCATTTATTAAAATTAAGACTATTCTTATGTCTAAACCTATTTTGATTTCTCCAAATTTTCAAGCTCCCTTTATAATTGCTGTTGACACTAGTGATGTAGGTATTGGAGGCGTTCTCTTTCAAAAAGGTGAGGACGAGGAGGTGTACCCAATATCCTACTACAGCAAAAAGTTATTAACAGTGGAGCGTAAGTATTCAACTATTGAGAAAGAGGCTCTCGCCCTGATCCATACCATATCTCATTTTAAACCATACTTAACTAAGCTTTCTTTTCCAGAGGAGGTATGGACGGATCATAATCCGCTAGTGTTTATTGAATGGATGAAAGGATCTAATCAAAGGATTTTAAGTTGGGCCTTGCAACTGCAAGAACTCAATTTGGTAATTAAACATGTTAAAGGATCTGATAATAAGATCCCGGACACCTTATCCAGGATGTAAAGTGTTTATTTTTGTTGGTCTTTCCCTGCCTCTTTCGCCCTGCTCGTTTCTCTCTGTGTTCATTTGAAGTGAAAACAAGGTCTAACTTTATGGTTTGTTCCGACGTTGTTCGGTTGTTTTGCTTATTTATATGGTAATTCTCTTTTGTCAGTTTTTTTTTTTTTTTTTTTTAGTTAAGTATTAGTTGTAAGAAATATTCAGTTCTGTGTTAGCCATAGTTTCTTATTAGCTGATAGGTAGCTCTTTGGGCCATTTGTTATGACATTAATTTTAGTAAGAACTTTTGAACTTTTGGAATTTCAGAACTATCATTTTCTATGATAAAGTTATGACTTTAAGTTTAGTTAGAACTTTTGAACTTTTGGAATTTCAGAACTTTATCATTTTCTATGATTTAGTACATTTTGTTGTTGGGTTTAGAATTATGTTCAATTAATTTTTTTCCAGTCTTTGTATTCAATTAAGCTGTTTATATATTGGTATGCTTAAGTGTTTAATTGAGGTGTATTTAATGCTGATTTTTTTTCAGGATGTGTAATACACGAAGGTGTGTGCTTTATTAGACAGTCCTATGCATGTTTACATTAAGGTTATCTTTAGTTTTAAGATTGTTGCTATTTTAAGCTATTTCAGCTTTAAATTATTCTTTAGGTTGTATAAAAATTTTTTACTCTATTTGATAACAATTTTTTTTGTAGGGGGAGAAAGGTATTAGATTTTAGTAAATTCACCATAATTTGTTATAATTTGTTAATAGTTGTCCAACCTTTTGATCTTGTTTTAGTTTTAAGTTTATTAATAAGCTAGTACAGTGGTACCTCGACATACGAAAGGCTCAACTTACAAAAAATTCGAGTTACGAAAGCAAATGAGAAGATTTTTTTGGCTCTACCTACGAAAATAGTTCAGGTTACGAAAGGTTGTTGCTGTAAAGTCCCGAGATTCACCCGTACCACCGAGAACAATTTTAAAACTTTCACGCTGCCAACTGAGTAGACTCGCCACCATCCTCCCGCTCTCCCATTGGTTCCTGATGCTAGTCACCACCGTAAGATCCTGCTCTCCTATTGGTCAGCATCTACCCCAAGTGCTCTATGTATTCTATTGGTAAAAGGATGCTGTAAACAGAAAAACTTATTCATGCAATATATTTAATAAAAAAAACATTAGGTAAAGATAGAAAAAAGAATAGAAATGAATGGTTATTATACTGTTTGGTAGTTTCAGTAGTTGAAGAGAGATAATGAAAATTTGATTACTGTACGTACTGTGCGCTAGGTGAAAGTGGTTGCTTGGTGATCTTTTGATACTTGTAAGTGCTGAACGTAAACAGAAGGTTGGAAGATTCTTTTTTTGTTTGATTGTTTATCATAGTTAATGGTTGCTTAATAATTGTTTGAAAAGAATACATGCAATACATTTAAACAAAAAAATTGTGAATTAAATATCATAAAATATGAAATAAATCAGACTGCTATCATCGAAGCCAACAAATACGTATTTTGTAGAATTCTTCTTCTGTTTTAATATTACGTATATGTTTCATTATAGCTGTCGGTAACTCAGTGTCTCCATTAAGTAAAGATAGAATAAAGAATAGAAATGAATGGTTATTATACCGTTTGGTAGTTTCATTAGTTGAAGAGAGATAATGAAAATTTATGGCTTACTGTATGCTAGGAAAATTGATTGCTTGGCGATCGTTCGGTACTCGTAAGTGCTGAATGCAAACAAAAGGTTGGAAGGTTTTTTTTTTTTTTTGTTTGTTTGTGTATTATAGTTAATGATTAATTAATAATTATTTGAAATGAGTACATGCTGATTATTTATACATTTTATTGGCATATTCTAAGCTTTTAGCTTCTTAGGTTTAGATGTCAGAATCATAGACTAGGCTACAGTAGCAACTGCTAACATAGGCTAGGCTTATTGTTAAGGGACACATGTTAAAGTCCTAATATATGCAGTAAAAATGGGGTTGAACATTACATGCAGTTGAATATTACTCAAGTATGTACAGTATTTTGCCTTTTTGGAGTCATATTTCTTCCGTCGGATCGGCGTCGTAACCCTAGAACATGTGTTGTAAGCCTGGAAATATAATTTACTGGGGTGTTTTTGTAGGGCTTGGAACGGATTAGGCATTTTATATGTAAAATGCGATTCAAGATCCGAAAAGCTCATGATACGAAGGCTGCCTCGGAAAGGATTAATTTTGTATGTCGAGGTACCACTGTATAGTTTCTCATATATTTAAGCTCTTTCTTGGTTTGATGAACTCTGTAAGGGAGTCATATGACTTCGCAGTTTTGCTTTGTTTACCACCTTCTCCACCGGTATTAGTGAACTACTGAGGTGCCTTATTAACGATCGTTGTTTTTCTCTACTATGAGCTGTGTTGACTTGAGTGGAAGGCTTGATCGTAAGGGTGGTGATATGTGACAGAGATAGTTTGAGTTCCTCCTCACAGCCTGACGCTTTGCCACTTGATTTATGGTCACTTCTGCAGTTTTTGTACAGAGATTTGGATCACGGCTTCTTTAATCCTTCGCTGCCTTGTGTGTGGTGGCTGGTGTTTGTCACCCACGACATTCGTCAGCCCCGCCCTTTCCCTCGTCCGTTGGAAGGATTCCGAACGAGTTGGCCCGTACTTGCATAGAACGGTGCAGTTTGTGGCGTGCGAGATCCGTTGACGTCCCGGATTCTCGGAGGCTACCACCCTCGGTGTTCCGGTGATATTTTGAGTGGCCTACAGGTGTTGCAGCTTGTGCAGATTGACCCTTTCTTCAGCGTCAGTGAGTTCTTGGAACTCGTGGAGACTAAGTAGGGGAGGGTTCTACAGGTATGAAATGTCTTTATAACTATTAGGACGATCGTGGATTGCTTGGTACCTGTAGATTTGCACGCCCCTGTTTGCAGTATTGTCCACTGGAGCTTGTATGGCCTGATGAGATGTTCTGGCAAGCCTCTCGTTATTATTTCCTATTTTTGAACTTGTATGATTATTAATTTTCATTTTCTATTGTTTATTAACTGGAGGTTTCTAAATTATAATAATAACATATATTCTAGTTACTAAGTTTTTGGGTTAAGTTAGTTTGTATGTGTTAGGTAGGAATAATAATAAGTTTCCCCATTTATTTTCTCTTGGTTCCTTCTGTCTAACTTATTTTCTTAGGTTAGTTTTGTCTGGCCAGTTATTTG
>NC_061107.1:129622554-129640054 GCF_015104395.2 Macrobrachium nipponense | reverse complement strand
ATATATATATATATATATATATATATATATATATATATATATATATATATATATATATATACATATATATATATATATATATATATATATATATATATATATATATATATATATATATATGTGTGTGTGTGTGTGTGTGTGTGTGTATGTATAAAGACTTTTTCCTTTGGCAATTCTGTTAATGGATTCAAATGCAACATGGAGACAAAAGGATATGAAGTAAAGGTCGTATCTTATCGAGCAAATGATCTCCTGAGGCAATTTGAACATCCACGATTCCCTTGATTACATTTGCTAATGTCTGGATTCCAGATCAAA
Source organism: Macrobrachium nipponense (assembly GCF_015104395.2). Classification (NCBI taxonomy): domain Eukaryota; kingdom Metazoa; phylum Arthropoda; class Malacostraca; order Decapoda; family Palaemonidae; genus Macrobrachium; species Macrobrachium nipponense. The sequence goes on along the minus strand of NC_061107.1, from coordinate 129,639,736 downwards.
ATCTGTAAGTTTGCTTGACTACTTGTGTTTATGACATCTGAAATAATGATGCACGTTGTCCATTTTCCCCGTCTGAAATAGTACCCACGTAATTAAGAATATTCTTTACTCGTTCATTCAGCGAAACGTCTCTTGCCGTCACAAAAACATTCAGGTCCCTGTCATGTTGAATTTCAAACGGACATCATGTCATCAGGGCCCTTATTTACTTCGAGGCAATCGGTAATCCTAATCTTCCCCTTCTCAGCCGATTTATTCTTTTATTTACTACAAGCCGACCAACCCAATGCTCTCTCTCTCTCCCTCCCTCTCTCTTTCTCTATCTCTCTCTCTTTTGCCTAACACCCCCTCTACTCTCTCTCACTTCCTCTAGCTCTCCCTCTCGCTCGCTCCTTTTCCTGTTAAGATTAAGCTCTTTAATTCGCATAGGATCTCCGTTCCTGTATTCCTTTTCCTGCCCAAAATGATTTCTATGCTTTATTTATTGCGAAATTTCTGTTTCCTCCCATGTTTTCAGTCACAGAATATACTCACTTACCGAAAACGAATATAATGATATGTGTTGCATTCAGTATCTTACAAGGTATAAATCCAGACTTGGGTATGGTTGATCGTATCTCAGAAATCAATTTTTATTATTAAAAACTTGTATCTATAAAATTGAAACGATCAACTTTATTCCTATTGCTTTACAGTAAGGAGGCTATTTCACAGTGAATACTTATAAACAACTGCATGTAACAACTACAAACAACAACAGCAATAATAATAATAATAATAATAATAATAATAATAATAATAATAATAATAATAATAATAATAATAATAATAATAATAATAATAATAATAATAATAATATGCTGGAAGTAAACCCTCTTTTAAACATGTTTTATTAAAAGTGATTGCTGCCTCAGCTGCATTAATTTTATACAGGTTCTTCTCTATTTTTCTAATTATTGCTTAAACTGGTGAGCAACGCACCGAAGGTTGACATATCTCAATTAGGTCAAACGGTTGGATTTTATTGGTAAAAAATTTCAGTTGGGGTAGTCAAATTGTCGGGTATATCCCGTAGAGTTTATTTCAGATAGAATTGATGTTAAATTCTATTTCTTTTCTATTCTTTCCGGACGTTTCGTCTGAATAAACCTCAGACATCCCCTTGGGCGGAGGTGGATGAAGGACTGAAGTGAGAGCAAGCAAGCAAGCAGGGGGGGGGGGATAGGATGGAGTGGGGTTATCCCCTGGGGGGCCCCAGAAGGAAGGTAAGGTTTTGGAAGGGTTGTAAGGTTCGGTGAAAGGAAGGTATTAGTGCAAGTGAGTAGGAATAGGACAGACCTATTAGTCTTTTGTTGTTAAGTGTAGTGTTTGTCTTGACTTGTAATGAGCTTTATAGTTCTAGTGATGTATGAATTTTCTAGGAAGGCAGGTGGGCAAGGGTGTTAGTCAAAGTTAGTTGTACAATCAGGCTCCTTATTGGTATCGTCCTCTCTCCCACCCTCCCTTGGTGGGGTGGGTGGGAATGAGAACTCAAACCACGATGTAATTCTACATTTGTGTTATGTCCACATGTTAGTAACTTACGCTATTTCGGGCTTCCGTCCCGTGTAGGGTTAGAGGTTAGTAGTTTTTTTTTTTTTTTTTTTTTTTTTTGTGGGGGGCAGGCTAGCTAAGCAAGTGTTCCAGACTCCTTGCCCTTCTAGGACTGCCTTTCCCCTTTATCTTATAATTAGAGTTAGTGGGTTAGTACTTCGTTCTTGCTGATTACCTACTTATTTAGAAATTTGCTTTACTTAATTAAGCTATTTTAGTTCCCTACATTTTACCTAATCTCTAAACTAATTTACCTTAATTCTAAGAGCTTAATTCTAATTATTAGTTCTCAGGGAACTTGGGATTTGATTCCCATTTTTAATTAATTCAACTTGGTTCCTTTCTTGTTACTTATTGACTTCTAAAACTAGTTCACCTTAATTCTAAGTACTTAATGCTATTCTTAATTCTAATTATTATTACCTTCCGGGTCTAACCCGGTTTGTTCCGATATTCCAGGGGTTATCCTAGTTTTCGTTGTCACTGTCACTGTCACTGTCCGTGTCCACAAAGATGGTGTCAGGTAACCCGTCTTGGGTGAACCTGGAAAGTCGTTGCCACCAGAGGTGGGGTCTATAGTCTTCGTCGTCCAGGGAGATCAGGCTGTTGGTCGTTAGTTCTTCATCCTGGTTGGATAGCTTCTGCCATACCTTGTCTGCCAGATGGTAGAAACGGAAATTGATAGCTTCCATGCAGTATCTTGCATGAAGTCTTTCTGTTCCCCCGTCCCCCAGGTCTCGGTTGTTGCAGCCATCTATCCAACTCAGGACTCCGTTTTGGAATCTCTGTAGTCTTTGTCTGTCGCTGGTACTGAGTAAGCATGTCGGTATTACTGGGTATTCCAGGGCAGGTCTAATGAGCGCCTTGTATAGGTGGGCTTTAGTCTTGGGTCTAAGCTGTCCGAATCGTGCTAATTTAGCTGGTTACTCTAGCATCCCTGATCTTTGCTTGATGTGTGAGAAATCCCGCATCGGGTCAGGGTGAGTCCGAGTACCTTAGCCTTATTAGCAAACGGTATTCGTCTGTTGTCTACAATTACGTCTTCTGGTCTCAATGCTGATATTGAGAGCAGTTTGAACTTGTCCTGGTTGGTTTTTATTTTCCACCTTCTTTCGTACTCATTGAGTTCTTTAATATGCTGTCTCGTCCGTAAGGCAAGCCTATGTCTACTTCTGTCATTCGTCATTATGATCTGTGTCACGTCGTCCGCAAAGATAAGGTTGACACATCCTTCTCTCCCTTGTGGCATGTCATGCATATAGAATATGTACAGCGTTGGGGAGAGAACGGATCCTTGCGGAACTCCGCTTCTCAGATCAAAGGCTCTCTGATCTCTCCTTCAAAGGAGATGTCATTCGTCTGTCGTCTAAAAAAGTTAGACAGTATTTTTGTTATTATGTCTGGTAGTTCTGAGTTGAGCAGCTTGTACTTCAGTCCATCGTGCCAGACTTTGTCAAAAGCCTTTGAGACATCCCGACTCTGATTTAGTGCTAGCAGTTCGTGTATCGTAGCTATCGCTGTCTGAGTCCCTCGTTCTCGCCTGAATCCAAACTGATATTTTGGAAGAATTTCATTGTCTTCAAGATACATATTTAGTCGGTCCTTCAACAAGGTCTCCAGGATTTTCCCAGGTACTTCCAAGAGAGTGATTGGTCGGTATTTCATTGGTTCATGGTATTTTTTAGGTCCTTGGGTGATAGAATCATCCGTCCTCTCTTGAATTTAACTGGGAAATGCCTGACTAAGTGACATGTTATTAATATTATTCAAATCTAATAGTGAAATATCAGGTAATTTACTAAGAATTAGTTTGTTAATGCCAGAGATGCCTGGAGTGCCTTGTTTTTGAAACCCTTTTGATGGTATTCTTTATGTCTGTATGTCAAATTTACTAGTTAGATAACTATCTTCATTCAGGCGAGTTAGGTCAGTCCGTTCATTTTACAACGTTGTTCGGTCCCCCTTCTGTTAGTAGCTGCTCACGTACATGTCTCTCATTGTCAGCGTCGAAGTGTCGGTTGTCCTCTGGGGATATCTGGAAAATTTTTTCCCATACTCCCTTCATGAGTCTCTAATTTTTCCAGGACTGTTACCCACCTTGTCCCCATTTTCATCCAGTAAATAGTCGCACGGTCTTTTAGTCGTACCCATAAGTCTTTTAATTTCCCTTTCCAGAATTTAATTACATTTGTTATGGGTCGTCATACTTGAGGTCTACTTTAGCATAGTCCTGTCCCAGAATTCTTTCTGTAGTCTTTTGAACTCTTCAAAGAGGAGATCTTGGATATATAATATTATATCCTTCAGTTGTCTTGAGTACCCAAAGTGGTCTGTATGTCGCTTAATATATGAGTAATACCTTTGAAGAAGGTTTAATGCGTCACTACGTTTGGGCCTGAGTTGAATTGTATTACTTTTCTTGGTATATTGGTACTACTTATAGCAGTCAGGATGGCCATAAACCAGTAGCCCAGTCTATCGTCTATGTCGTCTTTCGTCTTTCCGTCCACATCATTTATTGTCCACTCTGTCGTTGTCATATTTACCTTCTATGTCAGACTTGAAGTCGTCCCAATTTGCTTGTCTATGATCAAAGATCGTCGGGGTTCTATTTTATTGGTGTTGTCGAGAGGGTAACATGCAGGGGTAGATGGTCAGAAGTCGTTATGTTCCCTCTCCTAGACGTAATATTGAGGCAAGCATTCCTGTTGCCAGTATTACGTCTGGTCTTCCTTTATTACTGACCATAGTTGAAAAATCTGGCCCTAAAAACTTGAGCCTGTTATTATTAATTATCTTCTTAATTGTATACCCTTTGGTTAGTGTCCTGTGTTGCAATGTTCGTATGTTTTGCATTTAAATCACCTATTAAGTAGGTGGACATCAGTCTTCGTGCTAGGGAGAGGTAGTCTTGTAGGTAGATGTAGTCACGTCTACACGGTACATATGTCGTTGCAATACTGACTGGTCCCAGTCCAGTCTCTATGGTTATACCTAGTGTGTCCTCAGTAAAGTCAAGCAGTGGTTTATGTCTGATGTTATATTTTGACTGCAATCAGCAACACCAGCATGGTCCTCCCCAAGCACTACTCTTCTGATACACTCGGTATCCGAAGAACTTGATGGGGGAATCATCCTGGATCCCTGTTGCATTCAATAGCAAGACGTCTGGGTCGAGATGTCTAAATTCATTATACAGCTCTCTATGTCTATCTTTTAGTTAGCTTTAATACATTTAAACTGAATTATTTTTATTGTGTTTTAACATGAAGATGAATTTGATTTAAAAATACTTTATATAGTTGGCTGGCTATTATTCTTAGGAGTACACTAAATATAGACATATAGAGCTGTGAGTCTTAGTCTCTGTCTTCGGATAACCTCTGGTTTACATCTTCCCTGGTTGCCTCTACAAACTTTATGTTTGTTAGAGGGACCTTTGCTTCTGCTATTAGGGCGTGTAACATTGGCCTTATTGTTGAGTGCGGTAGGTTGGTTGTTGTGTAAGCCACGCATTTTCCTCGTATGTACCCATCTATCATTCTAATTTTACTATCTTCACTGGCTTTTGGGTCTTCATTCCAGTCTTCTGGATATAATATTTCTAGGTTGCTGTCCTTGATTTGTTGTACATCGCGTTCCACCTCGTCCATTTTACGGCCGACTTTCGAGCGTGTTGGTTTAGATTTTGCTTCTGATGTTCGTTTCCTCTTGGATTTTTTTTCCGGATTCTGTTTCTTTCCTCACTCTCAGTGGCTTTTTCCGCTGCCCTTTTCGTCACCGTGGGCGAGGCCTCCATGACTTCATAGGAGCAGCTGGGTTCGGGGTTTTGGGTGGTTTGGCTGGTTGTTGTCTCTGTTGGAGCTTGAGGTTGAGTCTGGTTCAGAGCCAATAATTTTTTCATTATTTGCTCTTCAGATGCCATCTGTGGGAACTTTACCTTCGGCAGATTGTTCATTTCATAGAATTTGTCGATGGCCGTCTGGTATGTGCCAGGGTTTGCCATATCCTGCATTGCTGCATAGATATGGCCGTTGTACACGTACCAGAGGCTCATGTCGTTCTGTTGAGGGGAGGATGCGGGTGTTCTGGAGTTACTGGGTTGTGTGGGGCCAGTTACTGCAGCACTATATGATAGTGCTGCAGTTCTGGTTGTGGTCTTGTTTGTCTCTATTTGCTTAAGTTCTTCTGTTTTTTCTTTCAGGAGTTGTACCCTGATTGGACATTTCCTGTCTAGCGTGGGATGACCTCCTTTGCAGTTGCACACTTTGGTGATTTTTGCAGTCTCGTGCCATGTGGCCCAGCCCACTGCATTTGGCACAGATCATCTGTTTTGGTATGGTACAGTTCTTCCTGATGTGTGTGTATGCCAGGCAGTTCAAACAGTGGGGCAGAGGTGGGTTAATCTCTTCTTTTACATTGTGTGGTGGTATCGATTGGTCGCCAATAATCAGGCCGCTCCTCATCGCTCTCTGGGCCATTTCTCTGTTTTCAAATCTCACCTTAACCGTTCTAGTCCTTGGTTTTTCAAATTTAGATTTGAAGGTGTGTACATCAACTGCTCTTGCCCATGGTTGTCGGTTCTGGATACTTTCGATTAGGTTTTCTTTCTGCCGTATTGCTACTTGGTTGTCTACATATTTTAGGATTACAGGTCGTAGTATGTTGACTTCCGGTGGCGTGATAATTGCGAATCCTTTCTGTTTGAATACTTCGACAACGTCTTTCTCCACAAATGCATCCAAGTCTACTTTTTTTATTGTTACATAAAGAAAGTCCTCATCTCCCTTATTTACCCTGTATGTGTCTATTTTAGTCACCACTGACAAGCCGAAGATTATTGCTTTCCTCTCCTCAAAGTTCCCCCCCTTCTCGTCCTTAATTTTAACGGAAGGCATCCTTCCGGTACCTAATTACTATCTACTCATGCATATGTAAGGGATGATATCTATAGTCTGCTTTTTATTTTTATTTTGCTACTATCTACTGTGGACTGTGTTGTGCTTGTTGCTGTTATGTAACAGAAAATTGCGTGAGAATGATAGAGGTTGTTAATTAGTTGTCACAAGGAAGGGTGACACTTTCCTAACCCTATGCCGGCACTGAAATAGAGGCCGGGACGAAGACGACGACCTAGAACCGAGTTCGGATTTTAAAAAACCTCACGGGCCACTTCCCTCGAGTTCTAGGCAAGTTGTTAGTACTGTTATTAACCCAATAACCGTTTTCTATGGGAAGCAGGTTTGGTGCCCCAGCTGTCAGCTAAGAGTGCGGGCAGCAAAAATTACGTTACTACCCAGATTGTCAGCAAAAAGTAAAAAACACAACATGGCAACTGCCCTCCCTGTGCGCTATCTTTTAAATGCAGAGGCTAGCTTATTAGATTATTTTCAGTTTCTGTACTCTTATTCCATATATTCAAAAACTCATAATAAGTGCAGTAACATACATACGCGGTTCCCTTTAAACACTGTCACATATTTATATGTCTGCTCTTTCCAGCCATGAAATAATAATAATAATAATAATAATTCATCCCTTGGGTATAGGATTATCATTCTCTTAGACCAGACACGTGCATTGTTTCATGTAAGGAAGTTTATTCGTTGTACATAAAACCCTTTTCTATTGTCGCTCTAGAAATTTATAATAATAGGATACAACAATGGCCATTCGAATTATTGTTTAATACTAATCATTCAGATTTTTCTTGACAAACCATGATAATAGTATGTATAAAGTTGGTTCGAAAAGATCTCGCATATTGTAGTCCGTATAATCCAGTCTTTGGGCTAAAGCTAGTTTTTTGTTATGAATTCTTACATCATCCACGATTGCATGTCGCTTTTGGGACGGAAAAAATAAAATAAAAGTAAACTGTATAGAATTTCTAAGTGATTATATATATTTATATATATATATATATATTTTATATATAGATATATAAAAAAATAAAATATATAATATGTATATTATATATATATATATATATATATATATATATATATATATATATAGATATTTATATATATATAATAATATATATATATATAGATAGATATATATATATCTATTTTATATATATATATATATATATATATTATATATATATATATATAAATTTATATATCTATCTATATATATATATAAAGATATATCTATATATATATATAATATATATATACATATATATATATACTATATATCTATATATATATATATAATATAATATATATATATATATAGATATATATATATATTATATATATATTATAGATATATATATATATATATTTATATATATATATATATAATATATATATATATATATATATATATATACATTTATATATATTTTTTTTTTACCCTATATATCTATCTATCTATCTATTCTATCTATATATATATAGATAGATAGAAAATAGATAGACATATAGATAAAAAAATATATATATAGATAGAAAGATATATAGATAAAATTATATATATATATATATTTATATCTATCTATCTATCTATCTATCTATATATCATATATATATATATATATATATATATATATATATATATATATATATTATATATATATATATATATATATATAATATAAATATCAGAGAGAGAGAGAGAGAGAGGCAGACAGACAGGACAGACAGACAGAGAGAGCGAGAGAGAGAGAGAAGAGAGAGAGAGAAGAGAGAGAGAGAGAGCAGAGGAGAGGAAGAGGGCTATCCAAGGAATGTCGTTGTTTCTTGTTGTCATCTTCTTCGTTCCTTCCACCTGCATCGAGTTTGGTGGGTGGAACCCTTTCGAACAGTAGTAAGAGAATGGTGCCTCGGATTATCCCTAATCTTTTGACCTACCATTCAAATTCCTTGTTTCATGAAGCAATGGCGGATTTTAGTGATCTCCCTTTTGTATAGCAAACGAATTTTACTTTCCCCGTGACATTTGACCGTCGACAAGGGAATTCCGAAACTTGGCCATCTTCAATGACAGAAAGGAACTGGAATCTTTCAAAAGGACTCGTTATAATTTCCAGACCCCTAATACCAAGCGCATCAAATTCGTCACGGGTGGGAGGTAACTGGAGCTGTAAACAACAACAACCGATCATTTCATTCAATATCAACTACGGTGCTGCCGTACAAATTTCTGTATTCGCCAGTTATCCGTATCATAGTCCGAACCAAAAATTACCATGGACATGTACTTTTGTTTTAGACGCTGCTACTTTTACCCAGGTTGGTTTTATTCATAAAACCTGCCCAAAGTTCGAATGTCGTGAAAAATGTGGCGGAAACACGCCGCCACACCTTTCCATGCTAGGTTCTACGTATCTAACCGCGAAGACGTAAAATGAACAGAAATCTGAAGAATTGAAGTCATATCGTAAACTGCTTTGATAAAAAGGTAGGGTGAAGATAATCTAGTTTCTAATCACCTAAATAAATCATACGAACTCCCAATGTCTAGCCCAGATTCATCGATGAAAAAAAATGAAACTAGGCGATAAAAAAAAAAAAAAATACTGTTATTTTTCCTCAAGCGATGGCCTTGTCCCGGAACCTCTTTCTTCTGGACGGCCCGGGGGAGGGATAAGTAGGATTTTATGACCAGATTAAAGAACCCCAATTGTGGGATGCAGATTATCTGTATTGAGATTGTAAGTCAGAAGTGTTTCTGTGTGCACTATAAATGTAATTACATACACAGCACTCATACATATTCATATATATAAATATTTTTATCAATGACAAAATTGTTAGGTTCGAATTTCTGTATATGGCATCAGTGGTTCAAAGGAGGGTACAGTAGAATACAAAGAAAACATCTCTCTCTCTCTCTCATCTCTCTCTCTCTCTCTCTCTCTACACGACTAAAATCTTCGGACAGGAAATTACTGGCAATCATTCACATATCTTACTTTATTGTCTTCACCTTGCTAGCTGTTTTTCGTTTTCATCATTCTCACTGTCGGATGAATTTTCAACAAAGTTTGTTGTGCAAGAATTTTGTACATGACTTTCATTTAGAGTATTGTTTCATGAATGAAAGTTTGTACGTTTCTAACATCTAACCTTTTGTTCTGTAACGTTCCAGTACATTTTTTTTATATTTCAGTGGGAAAAATGTCAATAAACTACAAGTACGTACTTATCGCATTTCATTTGCGCTAGAGCTGGACAAGAAAAACAGACGAAAACAACTCACGGCCGATGCTAAGTTGGCTACGAAAGGATTATAGCCCTTTTACCCCCTGCGTTGAAAGACCAAAATTCCGTGTAAATGAATGACCAGCCAGCAGCGTGTTCTCTCGCTACATAGCGACTCAGCCAAGTGATTGGCGAATTCCCGCTTTAGATATACAAAATCAGGAAAATTATGATAAAAAGGGGTTCGGGAGGAAGTGTTTTTTGTTTGGATAAGGTCAACAACACTTCCTCGGACCTAGAGAGAATACATTATGGAGGATTTACCTTGAAAGAAAGGCAGGAAAAATCAATCGTATATATACGTACTAAACGTCACGGTCGAAACATCTGCTCTCCGTATATACGTACTTAACGGCTCAGGTAGCGTTGGCGTGCTACGTATATACGTACTAAACGGTTAAAGGGTTAAGAGAAAATCAAGAGAGGATGAGGGGAGGGGAGGGGTGTGGGGCAAGGTGGGAGGGGGAGGATGTAGGAAGGGAAGGATGGACGAATTTTGCTTATTCGCTTGCGCTACCAAATCGGCAGCAGTCATAAAAGTGGCTTGAAGCCTTTTGTGGGCAGCCAATGAGAAGGCAGCTCTCGGTGATCAGTTTTGACCAATGGGAGGCGAGATCAAATTCCTTCAAGCTTGGTTTTCCAAAAGAAGCTTGAGGACTTCTGCTGTTGGCCAATGAGAAGGCGGCTTTCTCTCCACCAATGGGGGACGAGTTTGTCTGTCTTCCGGCCACGGGAGCGCTCTCTGGACACGTCTCACTGAAGTGAGAAGGTGAGTCCAGCTGCTTATATTGCGGTGGCGCAGCGGCGGGCGTCGTGCCGCTGCCTTTTCATTGGCTCGTGGGTGGGGAGCTTCTTTTTCATTGGCTGCCTGGCTGCGGGCTCAAGCCAGCTCCCGATCGCATGCTCAGCAGGCGCGCCGATCTTCTCAGCTGCATATCATCACGCCGGGCTTCATTTTGATTGGGTAAAGGCCGCGTGACGTCACTGCTGGTATTATTCATCGTATTAATGTCGTCCTCGGTGGTATTTTCTTCTTGGATTGGGGTGTTTTCGGGCAGCGATATGGTGATGTTTGCCTTCCTCGACGACCTTGTAAGCAAGACAGAAGACGGTCTCCGTACTTCAGTCTACACAAAGAAGACCAATTTAGGACTTTGCCTCAACGGAGACAGCGAGTGCCCCGCCAGATTCTAAAGCACCACCGTCAGGGCCTTCGTTAGGAGGGCCCTCTCCCACTGCTCGATCTGGCAGGACACTCACCAGGAACTCGACCGCGCCTCCCAAGTACTTGTGAATAACGGGTACTCAAATAATTAATCAGCAAGGAAGTCCGCACAGCCCTGGAGAAATGGTACGGTAGTGAGAGCCCGCAGCCCCGCCCCCAGGATAGTATCAAGCTGTACTACAAAGCCTTCATGAGTTCCCATTACCGTGAAGAAGAGGACTCCGTTAAGAAAATTATTTCTGAAAATTTATCCCCGACTGACGACACCAAGAATATCGACTTAATCATATATTACCAGAATCGGAGGATGCGCGACCTTACTATGAAAAATAACCCCTCTCCACAGGTACGAGAACCCCTGAATCAGACGCATGTAGTGTACCAGTATACATGCCCAGTCCGCGAATGCAGCGGCGCCTACGTAGGTATGACTACCATGCGACTGTCAAAGAGACTCTCGTGCCACGCCCAAGAGGGGGCTATCAAGAATCGCGCCCGCACCAAACATCAGGAGGCCATCTCCCGGGATGTCATCATACAGAACACGAAAATCATCGGGAAGGCCCCTGATGCCCGTCGGTTGTGCCTGCTGGAGGCGCTCCTCATCCAGCAAATAAAACCTACACCGAATACGACGCAAGAAGAATTTCTCCTCCTTACGAGTATGAGAAGACCTGCCACCAACAATGACACCACCGATCACGACAACTCCACGGAAGACAACGCCCCCGAACGAGGTACTCCTGCAGCCGATGGTAATCTAATTAGCCTGACGTCCCACAGCGTAGCGCAACGCCCATCAACGTTACAGCGCCGCTCAGGAGGTCCAGGCGGCTGCAGGATATGCTGCAACGCAACCATCGGCTCGAAGAAAGTGGTTTGAGACCTGGCTTAAGCAACCAATGAAAACGAAGACTCACCGCCACCAGCCAATAGGAGACAAGCATGGGGCAGACCCCCTGCTGTCAACCACAGATATAAGGAGGACGGACACCATACCAAAGACAAAACAAACCACTAGAAAACTCTCAGTCATCACACACAGATTAAGGCTAGGATACCTCTGCACCTGGCAAATGATAGGAAATGGAGGGGCCAGGGTCTATGGGTCAGTACTGTGACCGAGAGGCAATCCAGCCCCTCGAACACTACCTACTAGACTGCCCCAGAGGACACAATCTTACAGATCAAACCTAACTGAAATAGGAGCTGACACCGGCACAGATCACCAGACACATCTTAAATAACATAGGGACATATGGGAATCTCCTAATGTCTCACCCACCTCCCAGGTAAAAGGATGAATCACACGGCATTTCTCCATAGACACATGGGAATCTCCTAGTGTCTTGTAAACAAAAAAACAATGAAAGCCACACAAAGCACAAACCCTCTACTTCACTGGTTGCAATGGGAGTCATAAACATCTTTGGGAGCATATGTATAAGTGTGAGTATGCATGAACATGTATATATACTATAATACTTGCTTAATGTTGGTTTGATATATATTGCAATATTTTCAGATGCTACACACATGTATATATATTGCGCCTAAAATGTTTATAGGTAACGCCTTCTTTCCCTCAAACTAAAACTCGCTTCCTTCTTCCTACTCAGCACTCTTCAGCTAGGCTGAGTCTCACTGCTATACAAATAAAAAAAAAACTTTCTCTCCTACTGATGGGTACCGTAAGGTTCAAAGGGGGGTTTGCAATCCTGCCTGTCACCCTATTTCCTTTCCAAAACTAACCAAGCCAAAGCCCCAAAGCACTGTTTTTTGTATCTTTACAGATATTCCAGTTACGGGCTGCTCTAGGAGCAAGAGCCCGTGCCAGCACAAGGCTGGCTTAATCTCCAACAACAACAACAACAACACCAAGATCAGTCCACCCTCAGCTTCCCAGCTCGAGGATGTCTGGCAGCTTCAGAGAGAGAGAGAAAATCGTTAATGACTTTGATGACTATGGTATCATAGTTTATCTGTAAAATTCAAATATATACACCTATTTTGACCATGACATCTATAGGCGCTCTACTAGCCTGTTTAAGTAGCACGGAAAAAACCGCTATTCGCAAAATAGAGAAGAATCTCTACAAGTGTAACGCTGCTGAAGTAGCCATTAATTTTAATAAATTACGCTTGAGAGAGGGTCTGCTTCCTAAGAACAATAATAATAATAATAATAATAATAATAATAATAATAATAATAATAATAATAATAATAATAATAGTAATAATAATAATAATAATGATAATAATATTTTATCGTAGCTAATGGTAATATATACTTATGTAGATAACGGATACTGACCAACGTGCATCAGCAAGATGATAAAATACCTCTCTCAAAATTATAATTATCAAAATGAAGGTGGATATTGCAAGTATACAACGTCTGACACTGCTTAATTAACGCAATTCGTAAGAAGTCAGAGATTGAAAGAGTTGTCGCAGTAATAAACTACTAGTAACTGTTAGTCGTTAACCAGACATAGTAGCATGACGCTCAGTATATCGAGTTTTATCGAGCCAATGATAGTTTTCTTATTTTGATTATTAAGTTGTAGTCAACGTTTGTGAAACTGCGGTACTAGAGAATACCTTTCACCAAGTGTAACTGACGCTTAAGCAAATGGATTAGTATGGATAACCCTGGGGTGTCTGAGAGGGTGAATAATCAATGAGAAAACATAAAACACCACCGAAAATATAATAAATCATACAAAATAGGACATGCAGGTAATTCCTATACAATTAAACCTCCAATCGAGACAAAAGGTGGATATTACAGGGGATATTATAATTGGTACTTTGAAAATGAATGACAGAATTAAACCTCCAATGGAGACAGAAGGTGGGTATTACAGGGTGGATATTGTAATTGGTACTTTAAAAATGAAAAAAAAAAAAGTAAGTCAACCAATGTTCTAAATAAGAAGATGAAAATTAGAAGGAGACGTATGATGTTACCTTCCTTCTTTTGTAGCTTCGGTAATCGCCACACTTCTAATTTGAATGTTTTGGACTACAGCGTCGCTACGATTTCCGAAATGATCAGGCTGGAAATGGATCGTTTGGTGATTCATTTTGTTTCATTATATTTATCTAAGCAGCTCTGAGTAATGAAGTGAATGTACAATATTAGTTTAAAAATGGTCTCAGGATATTAATTTATGTATATTTCCTTCTTAAAAGCCTTATGTACAGGCTCAACAGATTGTCAGCCAAAGAGGGCTTCGAAGGGAAATCAGCCTGCAGAGACATATTGGACAGAATAGTTTCATAAAGTAAATCTATGAAAACATTATCAAAAGTTTAACTACCCTTCTCAAAAGGAATGCAGTCAAAGTGGCTATTTTATCATGGCGTGTTGACGGGCTGGAGAGCAATCTGAAACAAATAAGATTCAAATGTTAATCGTCCTTCAAGATGGTTAAAATAAGAAAAAAACCCTCCGTATTGTCTCCTAAAAAGATGTTGATGATTAACTGAACAAACTTCTCCCATTAGAGTTTGCCGACTTCCTGGAGGAGGAGGAGGAGGAGGAGTAAGAACAAGATAGAGGAGGAGCAAACACTCCACGGAGTAGAGAACAGGGAGACGGAGCTCTTGAGGGGATCCTGGATTGCTATTAAGGTCATCCGTCTACCAACTTCCTGAAGGACAACTTTGGGAGGAGAGAAATTGGGGTTCTTGTGGGTGGAACTCATTAAGGTAATCACGGCTTGTCTTACGGAGTCTTTCTCTCTCTCTCTCTCTTCTGTGTTTATACACACACATGATAGACGGGTTTCATATCGATTCTAATTACGAAAACACCGAGTTCGAGGGTGATTTGCAAGGTCAGAATCGATATAAACTTATAGCGTCTCTGTTGGCTGAATTGATAGCGTCACTGTTTGTCCTGATTTCGTTCCCGTCCACTTGGACGGTGGTTCGATCCCATGTGGGGACGAAATTATTATCAACTAAAAAATTCCCCTTCGGTACATATATGAAAATATATCAATTCCGAGGTAGAGCGAATTTAGATATTAAAGAACATTTGTGGCTCGAATGATATATAAATGAATCACTGTTCGATGTGATATTTATTCATACCAACGGCTACGTGGGTCAAACGCTCGAATTGGCTAACATGGTAGACGGGGTTTCATATCGATTCTAATTACGAAAACACCGAGTTCGAGGGTGATTTGTAAGGTCAGAATCGATATATACTTATAGCGTCTCTGTTGGCTGAATTGATAGCGTCACTGTCTGTCCTGATTTCGTTCCCGTGCACTTGTACGGTGGTTCGATCCCATGTGGGCACGAAATTATTATCAACTAAAATATTCCCCTTCGGTACATATATGAAAATATATCAATTCCGAGGAAGAGCGAATTTAGATATTAAAGGACATTTGTGGCTCGAATGATATATACATACATACATATATATACATATACATATATATACACACATATATATATATATATATATATATATATATATATATATATATATATATATATATATATACAAATTGGATATATGTCACCGAAGTCCTGATTTCTTCTCTTTGCGCCGCTGGTACGAATCCACGGGAGGACGAAATTATAATAAACTAGGAAATTCCCCTTTGGTTAACGAAAATATATTAATTCCGAGGTAGAGCGAATTGGATATTAAATATAGGTATAAACACACACACAAGCGCACACACACACACACACCATCATACATACATATATATATATATATATATATATATATATATATATATATATATATATATATATATATATATATATATAAACACTTACTCTGTCAAACAGTACTACGAATTCAGAAAAGTGTATGTTTTAGGTTACAACTCATCTTTTCTCCCAGACACAGACTTTGCATCACGGTTTCTTTCAGGAGATTTAGCTGATGGTGAACGCGCCCTTGGAGGATGTGTCCCCTGGAAGCTGGTCTTTAGGGAGACTTCTCCGGGTTAGGGAAATGGTGTTAAAGAGGCTGAAGAGAGGGAGGCCTGGGTTAAAGCATATGGGAAAGGGTTGTTCGGGGATTCGGATTCAAAGTGCTCAAGTGAAATAAATACCAAGGCGTGAAAGAATAAAAAAAGTGTCGCCCTGACATGCCACTGTAAGGTGGGATGAAGTGGAAATACTGAATTATTTAAATCCTTTCTGGGGTGGGAAAACGAGGAAGTGAATTTGCTATCAAGGAATTTTAATAATGGCAATTAGAATATTTGTGAGGAGCTCTGAATATTAAAATACCGTTATGTCGTAAAATGAAAGTCAAACGTGCCAATTTAAAGTAAAAGAAGTTAATCCGAGACGCCAAAATAGATAAATATAAAAATGTTGTAAGAAACCAGAAGATTTCTTTGAAAATATGAAGTGTTACCAACTGATTTATTCAAGAGTAATGCAGTCTAAGGTTGATTAACTATTTGGTAATAGAAGGTATATTCAAGATTCACTTGAAGAGGATAAAACGTAGCAGGAAAAAGGAATCAAAATTCCTTTCAAATAACAAAATTCTTTCGAAATTCTCTAGCCTACCTTTGGCTAAGAAAGATCCATGTTATTGTATCACAAATATTTCATATTCAGAGACTGATTAAAACTACTCGCAACAGGAGCGTGATTTTGAGGACTTTTTTTATTCCTTTTTCGACATCCCTCCAAACTTTTGATCTTTTCTGAACAAGAATAGTATGATACATTTGTGTGGCATTAGGATGACTTTTCCATTTTTCGTCACATGGATCGAGAAGCATTTTACACACGTTCATCCCTGACGTTTTAATGATGATGGGAAATAGATTCTTAGGTTAATATGTCTTCCACAAAAAGTCATGAGTTTATGTATGACTGTATATTATAGTCCGTCTTTAATTGAAACAGTCGAATTTTTCGTTTAAATTCAGAAAATGTTTAAAAATAAATGCTTATGCATTTATCATTGTATTATAATTCCTTCTTTCTGTATCATTTCATTTTTTCCAAAGTAAGTTATCAAACATCCTACGATATTCACTGGATGTTCTGCTTAAAATTCATGTCCCTAAATTATAATTAATAATCATTTGTGATATTCGCTCGTGATAATTTTTTGATCAATCCGTACTCCATCATTTCCTCAATT
>NC_061107.1:129595054-129615054 GCF_015104395.2 Macrobrachium nipponense | reverse complement strand
TTTTCGAATTCCGAAAAAAAAACTATTTAGATTCTGGAAATCAATAACGAACTTTAGACCATGACTTCCTTTAGATTCAACAAACGAGCTGAAATATAAACCATCTTCTCTGTTATATTCAGTGATATTTCTTGATACACTTAGTGGCAAGAAGATTAATTTTTCGTTCTCTTTCTCTCTTGGGGGTAATAACTGTCAATAAATCCGCGAAATATAGATATTCTTAAATTTAAACAATATGTGAAAACACGAGTATTCATAGAATGGTGATCGTAAATATAGCTTTTCATGCTTGCTTACACACACATACACACGAATATATGACTGGTGAAAATGTTCTGTTACAACAGAATTCCATCTAATAAAAGGAGCCCATAAAAACACCAAAATATAGAGAGAAAAGTACTATATTTCAGACTGCTGTCTCCCTCTTCAGGTATAAGAATGAGAAGAGTTTACAGACAAGGTGGTATTTAATACCAAGAGATCCATCCACAGGTAAGCCAGTTTAGGTCACCCCCGCAGATAATCTTCCTTTAATCTTCTTAAGCGTTGGTTGAATGAAAATCTTGTTGATCACATCTGAATCCCATGCTCCTTTTGAGATGTTCATTACCTGCCTCTCTTTTATTAAGGCCGATTCCATCATTTGGCTCTTGTACCGGCAGTTGCTGCTATAAATTATATGTGACAAATTCCAGTTTATTCTATGGTTATGTTCATTTATATGGTTGAAAATAGCTGAGTTCTGTTGTCCATACCTAACTGACCGTTTGTGTTTTATTAATCTCTGGGGAAGTGATTATCCTATAAATCTGATGTAAAATTGGTCACAGTCCTGGCATGGGATTTCATAAACCCCAGTGTCCTTGTGGGATGTCTTTTGTTGGACGTTAATCAGGGATTTGGCTAAGGTGTTTTGGTAGGTAAATGCAAAAGGGTTAGATTTTCCGTGGGTCTGAGTCACCGTCTTAATCGTATCCAGGTGTGGAATCTTAATTTTATTGTTGGGTGTATCTTTAGTATTGTCTTGAGGAGGTCGGTAGAAAATTACGTTTGCTTTGTGAATTGCTTTCTCAGTTATATGGTCAGGATACTTTAAAGATGAAAGTTGCTTACGAATTAGTTCAAATTCTTTTTCCAGGAAATCTGGGGAACAAATTCGTAAGGCTCTTAAGAACAGGTTGCTGGCTACACCTATCTTTATAGCAATGTCGTGATAGCTAAAGTAGTGAATGTATGAAAGTGAGAACGTTGGTTTTCTGTATATGGTAAATTTGTATTCTGTTGTGTCTCTGATTAGTTCTTTCTCAAACTTGCGAAAAACTGGCTTAACTTCTGAAAGTAAGTGAAGAATCGTGGAAAGGCAGGTGAATTCCATAATGAGCCAAAAATGACTGGTAAAAATGTTCTGTTACAACAGAATTCCATCTAATAAAAGGAGCCCATAAAAATCCCAAAATACAGAGAGAAAAGTACTATATTTCAGAAACTGCTGTCTCCCTCTTCAGGTATAAGAATGAGAAAAGTTTACAGATAAGGTGCCGGTACAAGAGTCAAATGATGGAATCGGCCTCAATAAAAGAGAGGCAGGTAATAAACATCTCTAAAGGAGCATTGGATTCAGATGTGATCGACAAGATTTTCATTCAACCAACGCTTGAGAAGATGAAAGGAAGATTATCAGCGGGGGTGACCTAAATTTTAGTGTTGTCTGATCACAATCCTCTATCATTTATCCAGAGAATGAAAAATCATAATCAAAGTCTGACCAGGTGGTCTTTGCACCTGCAACAGTATAACTCAAGAGTGCAGCACATTAGTGGCAAAAACAATGTAGTTGCTAAATTTATTTCGTTGCGAATCGTTAGATTCAACACCGTGATAAACAACCTTCTGGGGGAGGTATATCAAAATGCATATATCCCCTCTTTGACTGTATAAAATGTTAGAATAGAGTTTTGCAACATTTTTTCAGATTCCTTAGCTAGCTTTAGAGGTAGGATGTTTAAAATGTGTGTTCAGAATCTGCATAACATAATATAAAAAGAATATATAAAGTAGTAAAGAAAGAAAGAGATTTGCTTTGTCCTTTCCGAGATAGAATGGTTTTCATTACTTTTCATCACCTTGAGATTAGAGGAACTCTGAGATCTCAGTTTGCTCTCCTAATCTGTCAACATGTTAGATTAGAGACATCGAGGTCTCCGTTGTGTTTTGGGTATTCTGTCATCACGTCTGATAGGGACTTTTGCTCAAGTCTGTTTCGATCGAATACGTGTCTTTGTTGAACTGACTGGTTTCATACGTGTATTTCGTTGCCAAAACCACATGCAGATTTCAGTTTTCTGTAAAGTTACGTCACTATTTAGAAGCTTCTAGAAAGAATTGCATCATTTTTCTCATTACCAAAAACGTTTTGTGCCAGCTTCCCTGCCCAGCTCTTGTGCGAATTGAAAGATTTCATTTGGGCTTAAATCCTCAAAGCGTTTACATCTCTCTCTCTCTCTATCTCTCTCTCTCTCTCTCTCTCTCTCGCCATAATTGATATTAACGTAACGTAAAATGGTCACTCGTAACTTGTAGATTTCAGATTTGATATTTCTTAGAGTTTATTTAGTGTTATTTAGTGCTTTTTGTGGAATCTGAACAAACATTATATTAGTGTGTAACGGTGCCTATTTTTGTGAATTGTGGTGAATTTTTGAACAAGCTGCAGCAAAGAAAGAAAATTGGTATACCAAGAAGGTAAAGTATGTTATATTTTTATTAGTTGCAACTAATAACTAATAGTCAGTGGTTTGGTAAGAAACTAATAACTATTGGTTACGGTGGTTTAGAGAACTAATAACTAATAGTCAGTGGTTTGGTAAGAAACTAATAACTATTGGTTACGATGGTTTAGAGAACTAATAACTAATGGTCAGTGGTTTGGTAAGAAATGAATAACTATTAGTTATGATGGTTTAGAGAACTAATAACTAATGGTTACAATGGTTTGAGTGAAAAGATTTACATTTTTACTCATTGGAAAAATTTTGTGTTGTGTTTGTTTCATTTGAAGCGATTTTATGTTTTGTGCATTTATTAATTTTCTTAAAGAAGTTTGTGTTTTATTTTATATTCTGTGTGATTAATAATTTATGCAATTTCGGTATTTTCCACATTTTTCTGTGTTTTCATTTGCATTCACAATTTAATTAACTTAGTTATTTTCATTACTTAATCGTTGCACATTTAATTAAATTTAACACTTGTGAATTAATTTGCATTTACTTAGAATTTTTTTTCAAGTTTTTGTTGTTGTTTAGCACTTGCGAATTAATTTCCAAATTTCAAATATTACCTAACACTTTTGAATTTTGATTGAATTAATTTTCTTGAATTTTGTGATAAATTAATTTTGATTTAATTTTACTTAATTGATTCAACAATTAATTGAACTTTACTTTGTTTTCAAGTAACAGTAATTTTCCTTGCTATCATGAATTTCACTTACAATTTTGAGTTGGATAATGAATTTTTGTAATTAAGATTTTTATAAGTATTTCATTTCTCACCAGTATACATGCATTTACTTATGATTATATTGATGTTAGGTAGAAACATAGAGTGGTAATTGCTCTGTTTCCTTCAATTTACTTGAAGTGACTTAGAACCGGGAAAGTACTTAGATTTCTGAAATTAGGGAAATACTTAGACTTTTAAAGTTGTTGATGGAGTGATGCATTTTAATTAATCTAATGACTTACAAGATTACCTCATACCTGTTTTGATGAACTTAGTCTGATTTTCTTCAATACTGGTAAGTTGTTTAAGGGATCACTGTTGCCTTTAGAGTATTCAGTCGTTTAGTACCTGTGATGAGGGTTTCAGGTGTCTGGCTGTTGTGAAGTAATGATTAATGAATGGTAAATGTAGTAACCAAGTACCTGGCACTTCGTCATAATATATATATATATATATATATATATATATATATATATATATATATATATATATATATATATATATATATATATATATATATATATATATATATACACACACACACACACACACACACACACATATATATATATATATATATATATATATATATATTATATATATATATATATATTCACATAAATTTAGATAGATAAATATGAACGTGTGCGTGCGTGTTTATAGGTAAAAGATATATAAAGAAAATGATTGATTACCATACGAGTAAATGGGCAAAATTAATTCATCCATAAAACAGAAATCTCCGGCGGCGAAAGTGTTGGACCTCACACAGAGAAATTCGAGCAATCAGCAAGCGCCATTTCCACTCTGTGACGTTTTCCGTGAAAGGTGTTTAGCGCTAAAAACGAGGTGGGTTTGAAGTTAAACGAATTTTTGACAGACGTGAGATTGTGCAGGAAATTGTATCGGCCGAATCTCTATGGGAAGAGGAAGACTGAAGTTTTGAAAATAAACTTCTATGACAGGAAATTTGAATCTTTTACCTTGGCTGCAGAAATGAATAGACTATAGTGAAATAGCTGTTTCACTTTACAGATGCATCTGAGAGGTAAATCGGGATTTTGTGAAATTAATGAATCCATTTTTTTAAATTATCTCTGTGTAATCGAATGAAAAGCCCCTTGAGCGCCGTTCCCAATGCTCAAGTATTTATCAAATTATAATACCCAGTATAAAACACAACGTAATTCTAGACGTTTGTGAACAAGGCAAAGGTTAAAGGAAATGAAAGAGGCTTGGTTTAATAAGAATCGACAGATTTGGCTCTTGAAGGTTGAAAGATCGTAAGAAGGAAATTCAAGTTAATTAAGCAGGAATAAAATTCAAAAGGCTGAAAGGACAGTGGAAAAAATAGATGGCCAACCTTTCAATCCAAGGGATTTCTTAGTTCCAAAATTGAACCTGGGTTCTGTTACCTGGAAGATATTCATACCCAAACCAAGGTCTATAGGCCTTGCACAAAGCAGTGGGAGCAATTCACTCGAAACTCTACACCATAATAGCTGAAGGGGTTGCGAGTGAAAATGGACAGGGGGAATCCTTGTAGTTAACTGAATCTCTTCAAGTTCATTGAGGGGTCATATAATCTCCTGCTGCATGCAGCTATCAAATTCAATTTTGCTTGTTTTAGAAAACGGTTAATTATACCCCAATCTCCTCGAAAATGTATCATAATAACATTTCACTTCGCTATAGTTCACCCTCCCCCTTCTTGACATTTTTCTCGATTTAAGTCTTCTATTGTTCTGCAAAGAGGTTAAACATGAGAAAAGAAAAAGTACAGGAGTGGAAGAAGAAAGGAGCGAATGGGTAGGTAAAAATGATTGGAAAGGGAAATAAAGAACGTAAGGCAAAGTAAAAATGAGATAATGCGGACGATACAATACCAAACAGGTAATGAAAAATTAAAAAGGAGGGAGTAGACTGGCAATAAAAACCCGGAAACAAAGAGTCTGAAAACTGGTTATTGGGATGACAAAAACAATGTTAGAAGAAAATACCACTGCCAAAGAACTGATAGAATAAGAGTGAATATTTGAAAGAAACTAAGGAAACAGAAAATGATAAGCCACAGATTTAGTCATAAGAAAATGATAATAAAAAAAAGCCAAGAGGTTTACGAGATCAAGGAATGGCATTTTTAATAAGGTAAAGCAAAACTAAAAGACAGAATATGAAGCAAGTATATACGAGAGAGAGAGAGAGAGAGAGAGAGAGAGAGAGAGAGAGAGAGAGAGAGAGAGAGAGACTGTGTTTTGGTATAAATAAAGCAGAGGTTAAGGGGAAGTTTACTTAAATCTGAGACAATATGATCAAAATTCATCACTCCTGATAAAAGGCACAAATTCTCTGATGAGAAAAGACCAAAAGCATTTTTGGCGTTTATGACAATCAATATTCATGGATTATAATCGCGCACACTAATGATTAAAATATTCATTCTAGCGCTTGTTCGACACAATTTGAGTAATAATACAATTTACGCAACATTTTAACTACAAATTTCGATCATTTAAAGAATATCATAAATGAATAATGGGAAAGTTTGCATTTTAAGTCTCAGAAGTTTGCTGATCTAACTTTACCTTCTAATTTTGTCATATATTCAATATCTCTCCGTCCACTGGAGTACACTGACATAGAACGAAGGAAATACGAGAATGCAACTACGGCTGGATAAAAAGAGGAGATTTTTAAACTGGAGAGAAACTTAGTTAAGTGTCCTTCCTCTCACCTAATATTTTCACCTTACTTTTTTCTACTTCACTTACTATTCAAGTTTTTTACCTACCTTTCCTTTCCAGCCTTACCCTTTTTAGATTTTTTGTCTAATTCTTAACTACGTTTCCAGAACCAGACAAGACCCAGTAGAGATGAAATAGAATGTCCAGATAGCGGAGTGTCCACAAAATAAGGAAATTAAAGTGCAATTTACAAGGCTAGTGAAAAAGGAATTTTGACATAAATAATGAAAAACAAAATCTTATTGAATGTATGTTATGCAGATATTCAGTATCCAGTGAATTATTTGGTGTCGTTCAAGCAAACTGTTCCTTAGTAACCTGTGCGGAGGATCTTCTTGCACTCAAGCTCCTACAAAAGTGCAGAGACTCAGTTCGATTATCGACATTCTTGACTGTATTTTACGTCAAGGAAATATATTTATGAACACATTTCAACTGAGAACATTGCGCTATCATCCATACATGCCCAGGAAGGTAATCTTTTGCGTTCTTGTCCAGGAAATATTATCAAGAATTCTGAAAGCAGAGGAAAGGAACGGAAATCCATTTTATGAATATAAAACGAGAACACATCGCTTCCAGCAAGTGGCTGCCTTTACGAGGGGGAGCTAATCTGCGTTCAATTGAATGGTGGGATATAATCCTAAAAATTCCCCGAGCGTAATAACCGGAATAATCTGGGGATAACAAATACGCGTTTTCATCCCCCAGAGAAGAATCAGAGATGTCGTTGTATATGAGAACGAGAAATTGTAGCACGGAAGATATGACATTTATTTTTCGACACGGCTCCCTGAAATGTTCTTAAAATAGGAGGTAAAAGGATTTTCATGCACAACGTACAACGTCCTACAAACAAAAAATTGAGTGGAAAGAATATAGCAAGTATTATTGATGTCATTTGAAATATTCAATAGAAAGGCAGTCCGTTCTACGAGGAAATGCTGGTAAAAGAATCCCTCTAAAATTGCTGCATAACAAAGGAAGTATAACAATGATGGAAGAATTTGTAAAGTGATAGATATGAAAAAAATCTCTGATAATCGAACCACCCAATTTAGCTCTATTCTTGCCTAAAACACCTGGGAAACATTATAAAAGAAAGGAGAGCGCGTTTGAACGTACCCTTACAAAGGTAATGTCCACCCAGAGGTAGGGCGTGAACTGTGCAAGTGGAAGAAGGGAATGTTGATAGCTCCCATCTATCATTTTTCAACAAATGCCCGTTTTTAAAGACAGCGGGATTGGATTTTTATCATGATCTGACATACTGGTCCATTTTACTTTCTCATGAAATCTTCAACGGCTCTCTAGTTACTGGCAGTAATATAAAATCTTATAAAAAAAAACATTAGCTCCACTAATTATTGACGGATGGTAAAACACTGAAAGTGTCATCGCCCATTACGTAAAGCCTAAGATACTGAACTGAAGTTAGGATGTATAAGAGCGAAATGAAATTGCAGTCCTTCTACGGAAATCATCCCAAATCACCGTTTGATGTGGAATCTGCATGAAACATTCATATAGCGGCGTGGCTCACACAGAACTCAGCCATCGTCTCCTCTATCACATACGAAATAGAATGATCAAAGCGAACCTCAGAAAGTTTCATTACTCAACCTCAAAAAACACTTATATCAATCTTGGCAACGAAAGAGTCACTCTTTGTCTCCTGAATATTGCCAGCAAATAAGTTTCCGTCGGCAATCGTGATTGACCTGTATCCTGTTATATATATATATATATATATATATATATATTATATTATATATATATATATATATATATATATATACTATATATATATATATATATATATATCGATAACTACCAGCCAATCACAGTTCAGCAGATCTTGATTTTCTCACTGCACGAACCTTAACTTACGTATGAAGACATTTTCCAAATTGATCTCGGAATAGTGTTGATTTATGATGGATAGTGTGGCAATCGTAGAATAATAAAACAGGATTTCATAACCTTAGTAAGAATCACGTTCTAAATATCCCTTATCGCAATAGACTTGTAAGTCCTTCAAAGGAAATTTGCAAAATTGAAAACATAAATAAGAAACTCAATAATCGCTTGTTCCCTTAATTCTATAAGGAGTGGCAAGAGGTCTTTAATTAAGTTAAAGCTGAAGATATAATTATTTTCATCGGAGTCAAATAAATAAGCTACAGAAAAAAGGTTACCCGGGATACTTAGCGATTCTCGGTTAAAGCACTGAACTTGCTCTCTTCGTTTGGTGGCCAAATAAAAAAGATTTACTGTGAATATTTGCGGAGCGAAACTTCCTCAATTATTCATCGGTATTCAAACAAGAATGATTTTTGATGTTAACTTGACAACTCTATAAGTGAAGTTGTTTATGGTTTTATGGCTTTCCAAAAAAAAAAAAAATGCATAATTCATTTGGTTACATTTTTTGTTGATTACTACTAAAACATACGTCAGTTGGTAATCTCTCTCTCTCTCTCTCTCTCTCTCTCTCTCTCTCTCTCTCTCTCTCTCTCTCTCTCTCTCTCTCTCTCTCATTCAAACCGAAAAAGATTAAAAAGAGTAAAGCAACACTGAAATGGATCATTACATGGACTAAGGTTACATAGATTCAATTTTTTCATTGTTAACAGAGAACGACGAAAAGGAATGTCGAGGCAATACAGAAATGGTGTTATTCGCACAAAATAAAAGTCAATGAAAAGATGAAGCTGAAAACAAATATGCCAGATGCATTCGTTAATTTAAGCTTGGATTACAGAGCTAATAATACTTATAATTAAACATTAATGACATTCCCTGTTGGAAAAATTACTCGGGATCAGTTAACTGCCAATGGGTTTTAACGCCACTTGGAAGTAATTACTTAATTACTTCGGGATGGATTTTTCTTTTGTGCGTTTTTTTACTCGTTTTAATTATGAGCTTATCTTCTGCTCCCCAGTTATTTAACGGTACAAATTTGCGGGAGTTCATGGGAATAAATGATTTGCAGTTTCAGTACCAATTTAACAATTTAGCATAAATGTGGTAGTTTTATAAATATTGTTTGTAAAATTAAGTGTTTGAATACCCCCGTATGTATATATATATATATATATATATATACATATATATATATATATATATATATATATATTATATATATATATATATGTAATAAAGTTACATTTTTTCGAAACGTCGGAAATAAAGAAATATGTTTGGAATTAATTGGTTTCCCTGGTCCACCCTCGCAATGTTACATATATTATATATATATATATATTATATATTATATATATATATATATTATATATATATATATATATATAGATATATATATATATATCTATATCTATCTATATATATATGTAAATATTTATATATATGTATATATATATATATACTATATATATATATATATATATATATATATATATATATATATATATATATATATAATATTATATATATATATATATATATATATATATATATATATATATATATAATATATATAATATGTATAGTATATATATATATATATATATATATTATATATATATATATATATCATTGCGAGGGTGGACCAGGGAAACCAATTAATTCCAACATATTTCTTTATTTCCGCCGATGTTTCGTAATAATTTCTTTATTACATCATCTTTATTACATTGTTTATGCCAAATTTCCCTTTTTACACGATGATTCTTTTAGAAAACGTTTTTTTACAAATAATCAATAATCACTATGGTGCGATCAATCTAAAATTAATTTCCAAAAAACCGTTAACAATTGGTTCTTTTTTTAACCATAAGGATCGATTAAGGCCTTTTTTGTCCTCTAACGTGGTGTATAAGTATACTTGCCCTAAGTGTAACTCAAAGACATATGTCGGATCCACGAGGAGGTTACTGAGGGTCAGAATCGACTCCCCTTGGGGAATTAGCTTTCGTACTGGTTTAGGCTCTCCAACCCAGAACATTCTAATATCAGAGCTCATTCCAAAATCTGTAAAACTTACATCAAAAGAAGTGATTTTAGTATAATAGGCCAAACAGCTAATCCTCACGAATTGCCTATACTTGAGTCATTGTTTGTTGAACAACTAGTCCACAGTTTAAATACCCAAACCTCTTCTACTCAACTTTACCTAAGTTAACTTTCTTTGTAAGAATTCTGTCTTTTGTTCTCTCCACATAAGGTTGGTCAGCGGCCTTTGGTTCTTTTGTGTGTGTGTGTGTGTACATTTTTTTGTTTTTTTTTAGCTGTAATGTATTGAATTTCAACTTTCTTATGAAATTTTAAGTTTTTACAGTAACTTTTTTAGTAATTTATTCATTATTCAACAGATCCCTGATGATGTAATAAAGAAATCATTACGAAACGTCGGAAATAAAGAAATATGTTGGAATTAATTGGTTTCCCTGGTCCACCCTCGCACTGATGTGTCTTGCTGGCCGTCATCTAGCCCTGCTTTTGATATATATATATATATATATATATATATATATATATATATATATATATATATATATATATATATATATATATATATATTGTGTGTGTGTGGGTGTGTATTAAAATTCCGTACTGAGGAACAATAACACAATAATAAAAAAAACACACACAGACAAAACAGAAGAGATACGGGCGGTATTCTAATAGTCAGTTTTACAAACGATAGTTATATAACGATAACTTTAATGTTAAATTGGTACTGAAACCACACACACACACACACACATAGGGATTTTGATAGATTCTCAAGTATGTTTATGAATGGAGGGCTGTCTTCTTCGTTAATTTTTAAGGGGAAATTTTGACACAAAAAGAAAACGATTGTGCCGGCTTTGTCTGTCTGTCAGCACTCAGATCTTAAAAACTACGGAGGCTAGAGTGCTGCAAATTGGTATGTTGAGCATCCACCCTCCAATCATCAAGCATACCAAATTGCAACCTTTTAGCCTCAGTAGTTTTATCTTATTTAAGGTTAAAGTTAGCCTTGATCGTGCGTCCACATCATAGTAAAAAATGCCCGAAACAAATGCCAGCACCTTATCACAGAAACATCACAAACAGGTTGAACAGAAGTAAAAAACTTACTGGTAGTCTTAACCAGCGCTTCGCACGATTATCTGGTGTTAGGTAAGACTCGTTATCCACTTACGGTCGTTGACCTGTTTTGAACCTGTTTGTTATATGTATTAGATAAGTTATCGTTCATATTTATTACATATTTTACGTTATTGTGGACGCACCCTTAAACAGCAAATAGAAGAACGTAAGAGATCTCTTTTAAACATTTTCCAATTTCTCTTGTCTGACGAAGCTTCCTGCAATTCTAACAGATCAAAAATCCGGTGTTATGTTAAAGATGCACCTTTAGAACTCTGACTTCTATCATATTTTATTGAAAGTTCGACCTATAAATGTTATATAAGTGGACAAGTACAAAATAAACGGCATTGCAATGGACTGCCTTTTAGGAATGTCTTTGAAGAGGATACGCTATTCCAGGAATCGGAAAACTTTCATCCGGAAACCATTACATAAGTTCACTTTTTATCAGCTATCAAAAAGCAACCTTTTATATAAAGTACTTTGTATTTCAACTAGTGTACCTAACATGAAGTACTCCAGTAAAATTCCTATTAATACGTAACTGCAAACGTTGTTGCAATAGAATCGTACGTAAAGTCACGTTATAAAAGGCTAACGGGGTACAGAACCTTATATATATATATATATATATATATATATATATATATAATATATATATATATGGGTGTGTGTGTGTGTTGTGAGTGTTTAAGCCACTTCTGGAATCACTGCGCCATTGAGATGGACATATCTTCCCATCAGAATATTCCAAAATGAACCATTGAATACCAGAGCCAACTGGGATGGCTTTATTGAAGCTTGCCAGGCACTTAAAATGTTGCTATATTAGATCCTGATCCTAATATGAAGTTGAATAGAATGCTGATCGCTACTTCAAATTATGCGTGTAGATGGGCCTAGCATGACAAACAGGCCAAATTCAAGGAATGGAGACAATCGTTCAAATGAAAATTACACGTTTTTGTTAAGTCTCTCCGTGCTGTGAATAGAGTTTACCAAAGAGTAAAGAGATGCTACAATAATTCATTGAAGGGGAAATTTGAAGGGATTACTAAGCCTCATCTGTGGTGGACCGAATTGGCATCATCTATTTTTGGGTCAGGCTATTCTTTCCTTCCGCTACTGCTAACAGGTAATGATAAATTGGTTGTTGGTCCTAGGGAAAAGGCAGAACTGCTGAATACTTCTCAACCTGAACCTATTCTTACAAGATTTGCAGTTCGCTCTAGGCTTGTTGAGAAAATTCTGGATCATCTTGTTAGTGGGGGCTGAGAAGATCCTGATGGTTTCCTCTCTTCGTTTTTTTAAAATGTTTCTTTTGTGCTGGCTCCCAAGATGACTGGAGTTTATAGATTTTAATAGTGACATAGTACGTTGTGGATGAGCGCAAGTTTGAAACCATTTTTAAGCTGAAAAACGGAGCCAGTAACACCATTTTGTGCTGACGCCTCTCCAGTCCTTCTTCAGCACTAAATATAGTTATATTGAGTACGTTAGATCTAACAAGTCGATCTCCCTCCGACTCAAACGCCCGCCCACGGGAAACCAAGAATAGAACTGAATATTTGCTTGAAAAATACTTTTGTAAAATATCTCGGACATGCAGCTATCTTTTATAGGAATCAAATCCAACGAGCTGCCCGACGATTAATCATGATTTTTTCTCTTTTATGTCACCGTCCTTCGTTCCTTATCAAAGTTTGAAGTAAGGGTAACATTAAAAAATTTATCAATATACTGCTGAAATCTGACTACCTAGAAAATTGAAAGGTAATGAACAGAATTTGTGTATTTTTACTGTAAAATATAACTGAATGGATTGAAAATTAGGTAAAAATATATTTTTGTCGTTTTAGAAATTTCAGTGTCCCAAATCTTTCAGAAGTATCGTCGATTTTCAGAGAGAGAGAGAGAGAGAGAGAGAGAGAGAGAGAGAGAGAGAGAGAGAGATGAAAACAGTAGATTGAATCCATAGAACCTTATTTGAATGTAGGAAATGTTTATATCAACTGATAATATAATAACAATAATAGTAACTTTAAAAGGTAAATAGTACAAGCTGCCGTTACGACACTTTACAATTTACCTTGAAATTTGTCTTAGAGAGGAATGAAATACTGTAGTAATGAAATTACTAAATATTGTTAATTCCCTGAATAACTTCACAGTAAATAAAAAACGAACAAAAATCCCGCGACGCTTATCTCCTTGATATTCTGAATTATAAATGCCTTTATTTTATGAAAAACAAAATCCTACAGCCTTACTTCCCTTGTTATGTATAATTACTCGTACGAAAATTTAATCGAGTTGATCTTTGGCTCGTCACTTGGGAAAGAAGACCATCAAGTAGCATCCGCAATAATATGAAAGCTATGAAATGATCTGGGAATTCTGAGAATTTTGAGGCCACTCTAAGTAGGGAGGATATCCAGGCATAGGCGCGAAGAAATTCCAGAGCTTTTAATCTCCTACGAATGGAATTTTGTTCGAAATTAGCAAGAAAACCGCCATAGGTTTTCTTGAGACGTCGGTCGAGTTTGTTCATTGGCCTGCCATTACAATGGCTTGGATCACTGCTAACAAGAATTATTTAGAGTTCATCTTCGCCTTGATATCATTATCTCATAGAATTTACATGGAAATATATCAGAGGCTGCATTCTCGAGTGTTTTTTTTTATGATGTGTTTCACATATTTAATTGTGATTCTTAATATTTTCTATTTGCTTTATAACTTATGAAATTCACAATATCATGATAACGACAAACTACTCCATACTTATCCAACATCTCTCTCTTCCCAAAACAAAGTAAAAAATATATATTGTGGATATATTCTCATGTGTTTGTAAATGTAAGTTTTCGAATATTCTGGCTGAAATGGTAATTTTTCCTTGTTGTAATAAGCCGAAAAAACAAATATTTATCATCATGCTAATATCAATAATGGTAACGAAGTAGAAAACAATAGAAATAAATTTAGAAGAAAACTATTTCCAGATGAAGCTGATTTAAAAAAGCGGAATATTTATAGATGATGCTGTTTATTAACAAGTTCTCTTCAAACGAACCCTACATGCTACTACTGAGCTTAATATTATTAGACACGAGTTGGGGGCAAACGAGTCAAAAGCCTCTTCGAATGATCAGGATCTTAAAATGGACCTAGCATCAATGTTATTTCATTATAAAAGTGGGACGAAGGAGATCTCCGGGTCATTTAGCCCTGATTAATAGCGAAGGCAGGAAGGAAACAGATAAATGAAGTCTCGAGTGGTTGATGCTCTGGAACTGAGAAGGAAAAATTATGTGATCCGGAGAGCATAATTTATTACTATACCAGGCATTCACGTCATTCATAATAAGATTTTTTTTTCAGAGCTTCATCCTGACAATTTACTTCCTGGATGTGAAAATAACATGTATTTAAAATTTCTGGCATTTTAAGATATATGTATATATATATATATACATATATATATATATATATATATATATATATAATATATATCTATATATATATATATATATATATATATATATATATATGCGCATATATATATAAATAGTGATAGTATATACTATATATATATATATATATATATATATATACTATATATATATATATATATATATATATATATATATATATATATATGTATAGGTATATTATATATATATATATATCATATTCGCGAGGAATTCTGCAGCATATATATATACTATATGTGTGTGTGTGTGTGTGTGTATTAATAAATATATATATATATATATATATATATATATATATATATATATATATATATATATATATATAATATCATATATATAATATATATATATTATATATATATATATATGTATATATATATATATATATATATATAAATATATATTTATTTATACACACACACCACACACATATATATATATCTGCTGCAGAATTCCTCGCGAATAGAATGCGCCATATAGTAAGAAGAGTTTCCTTGAGCAATTCTTTGCGGGTCGTGTGTAAATGCTGCGCTGGATGCTCCTAAGGCACCAAGCTTTGTTGATGTATGGAAGGTGGACTGGGCGCGGATATGCCAAAGTTCCAGCGATACAAGAATATTAAAACGGATTCGGGACTTGTCGCATCAAGATGAAAAGACAACGGAATGGGAGTAAATACTGTGTACTACGTGTTTATTCGTATAAATACAATAAATGTATATGCTTAAATGCTGTGTACAGTATTATCCATAACGGTAAATGCACATGCTGTATTCTACGAGTACACTGTATGAATGTCTGTGTGTAGAAACTTATTTTTTAACTTAATTTTTTATGGAATGTTGTTCGTTCCTGCTTCGATGTTGTTTAGGTCAGAACGGTGTTGAATTGAATATATAAAATAAAAAAAAGATTTGCACGAGATAAGACCGCACCATGTAATGTAAGTATACAAGCTGTCTGGTGAAAATACCACCACTAAGGAAATCAGATATGAATCAGAAAATCATATTTCAGATAAAGAAATAGAAAGATGGTTGTCTCATCCCTTCTCTAAAATAAGCAACAAATACGTTGTATCCATAGACATAATAAAGGTTTAGAAGGTTTTATATGTGAATATGTTCGCCTTTTTAAGAGTTTGGATTTGCAAAAATGTATACCATTTTCTATTTTTGCACTCAATATAATTGAATAAATTTCGAAAAGTTACAGTGAGAGGCATCTTAGTTGAAAATTCTGAATGGTAAGTTCAGCAATTGATTCTTAAAAGCCTAGCAATAGAAAAGGCTGATTTTTTCTGCATATCGAATTGTAATAAAACAAAAGCAATTTTCTGGACGGTCCTTGGTTTTTTTAATGTGTCTTATCCCGTCCATCTCATCATTTATCTATATGGAATGGGAATATTTTAACAAAATTTATAATAAAAACACCAATGCCAGGCTGAAATGTATTCAATGTCCGAAACCCCGCTGAAGAGAAACAACGAACCAAAATTCCAATAATGATATCAAAATAAGTTGATAAAAGTTTTTAATTCCAGTCGCCATGAAAACTGCGACTTTAATTACAACTTTCGCCGCTTAATAAAGCGGGAGGTGAGAAGACCTTCAAGAAGCCGCGAGAAACGAAACGTTCTGGGGTTTTACCTTCCTCTCGGTCATTTGTGGAAGGGACAACTGTTGGCAGGGGAAGGGTTTATTGTTGGAAAGGCGGGGACAAAAGCGAAAGGTGCATTTCCATTGCAGATGGAAGACGAGGTCTTGGTTGTAATGCTGCAGAATTCCCGGCGAATAAAATGCACCGGATAGAACAGTTTCCTTAAGCATTTCTCTGTGGGTCGGATGTAAAAGCCGCGCTGGATGCACAACGCTTTAGTTGATTTGCAAGCTAAGTAGACGGTGTGTGGATGAGTCCAAGTTCAAGTCATACAGATATACCAAGACAGATATGGGACTTCCTTGCTTCAAGATGAAAAGACAACGGAATGGAAGAAGCACCGTGCATGTGTTTATCCTTAGAAATATATTTACATACAGTGTACAGTAATATTCAGTAAGATGCCTGGACACATCGTGTTCCATTTCTTATGAAACTTGTAAGAAAGCAGTCATGTTTTTGTCGTCAGTCTGTTATGAGATATACATCCCGGTGCAATGTCGTCTAGGTGAGAAAAGTATTCATTGAATATAAAAAATAAAGACATTATTGTACAAGGTATCTGGTGGAAAAATACTATTGTGGAAATCAGATATTATTCTGCAGAAATTCTGATTTCAGAAATGGGAATTAGAAAATAAGGACTTCACTGTCTCTTCCCTTTTCCTAGATATATAACAGATGTGCTGCATCCATCAGCATAATAGGGTTTCACGGATTTCATTTGTGAATATGTACGCCATTTATGAGTGTTTATTTGCAAAATTGAATACCATTTTCAATTTTAGCGTTTTATCTTGTGATCTTCACTTACCACTATGAAACTTACTTCAGTAACATGCTTAAATTCAAGTTTGAAATGTTACTATGAAAAACATTTTAGTCTAAAATTCTGAATGAGAAGTTCAGCAACTGATTCTTAAAATCCTAGTAATAGATAAGGCTGATCTCATCATCTGTCTATAATCAAAGTAGAAATTATAATAAAAGTAATTATAAAAATACCCAGGCCAGCCTAAAATGTATGCAGTGTCTAAAGCACCACCTGAGAGAAATAACCAACCGAAAGTTCAATGCAGATATTACAATAAGTTAATGAAAGTTTTCCTCACCCAGTCGCCATAGAAACTGCGACTCTAATTAAATCTTTCGCCGCTGAATAAAGAGCGAGGCGAGAAGACCTTCAAGAAGCCGCGGTAAACAAAACGTTCTGGGGTTTTACCTTCCTCTCGGTAATTTGTGGAAGGGACAACTGTTGGCTGGGGAAGGCTTTAGTGTCGGAAAAGCAGGGACAAACGCGAAAGGTACATTTCCATTGCAAATGGAAGACGATGTCTTACTTGTAATGCTGCAGAATTTCTCGCGAATAGAATGCACCGGACGGAACAGTTTCCTTAAGCATTTCTTTGCGGGAAGCATATAAACGCTGTGCTGGATGCACAACGCTTCAGTTGATGTGCATGCTAAGTGGACGGTGTGTGGATGTGTCAAAGGTCAAGTGATACCGGAACATCTTGACAGTTATGGGATATTTCGCTTCAAGGTGAAAGGAAAACGGAATGGGAGTAAGCACGGTGCACGTGTTTAGCCATAAGAGTACACGTGCAAGCTTGTATACAGTAATACTCATGACGACCCATGCCCGCACCATATGCAATGAGGAATGATGAAAAAAGCCATGTATTTACGTACCATTTTGGTAGGGCATGTTGGTTCCTGCTTCTATGTCAACTGGGTGAGAAGAGTGTTTCATTGAATACGACAGAAATACAGACATTATTTACGAGATAAGATTGTGCTATGTGGATAATAAAACAGACAACGATGTAAGAACCTCACTGTGTCTTCCCTTTTCCCAAGTAAACGGCCTATGCGCTGCATCTATCAACAAAATAAGGATTTCACAGTTTTATAAGAACAAACAAATGTGAAACAACCGCTGGGTTTGAACTCACTCTCAAACGAACTTACTCTTCCTTCGATTCTGGAGAACCGATTCAGACACATTAATTGTTCTAGCAAGACATTTTAAGATTAAGAACTGTTAATAGATTTATCTTTGACGTGACAACATTTATGAATTAGACATGCCCTTGAGGAAGGAACAGAATTTTACGGGGAATTTAAGCAAGGTTAAGAAGGGCGCAGCCTCACTGCTAAAAAAATAGGCTATTTTCTAAGGTACTATATACGGAGAAAAAAACAAGTCAGAATTCCAGTGAGATATAGATAGCAGCAAGGTTAAGACGGGCACATTTAAGGTTTGTGGGAGAGCAGAGGTCGTAGCTCTGTTAACTGAGGTGATATTTCTTCTTATTCACCTTCATCGGCAGTATGATCACTTGATAGACGGAGTTGCAGTAATCGATCGTGCTTTTATATAAAAAAAAAAAATTCCTTTCTTGATACCGATGATGCAATTCTGCAGGTGGCAAGAAAAGTCCGATTATGTTTTCATAAATCGTACTTGGCCATCTATCAATACAATACATTTCTCGGAAGTAAAATAACTTCAAGGGTAGGGAGGGAGGGAGGGAGGGAGAGGGAGGGATAAGCCTCGCCTCAGGCATTGTTAAACTGAACAATACCGGATTCCCGAACTTGGAACGGCAATGGAATTTTGAAGGTTCCTCCGTCACGCCTTTTGCCTGCGATTGTTTGACTGATGGACATGAAACGGAAGGCGAGGCTTCGCCGATGTATCAATTAAAAATATTTTTTTAAGGACTACAGTCAGCTCCAACGCGTGCGGCCGTCTCTAAACAATGAACTATACTCTTTTTTTTTCCATCTGTCCACCGGCCTGTGGTGTTTGCGTATGGTAACACTGCGTCCCGGGCTTTAGATAGTTACATTTAGCTTACATTCAACAATAATAACAATATCCTATTTCGAATATTAACGGTAAATTATTAAAACAGTTTTCAGTTGCAAATGTACACCCAGATATCCTTTTATTTACCTAAAACTTAGCACAGCGTAACTATCTAAAGCCCGGGACGCAGTGTTACCATACACAAACACCACAAGCGGGTGGACATGAAAAAAACAGAGTATAGACCTGTCTATAAGCGTATGGTGTCTTGTGGACACGTGTGCGTATTAACATTGATAAACAGGCGAATATGCAAGTGTCCTTACCTTACAGACCTTACATCTTGTTCGGGTTGCCCCAGGTCCCTCAGTGTGAGGCACCTCTAATGTCTACCAGAGAGTTGCTAGTACATCTTCCGGTATATTTTGCATCTTCCAATCTTGGATGGTCTGGGATGCAGTTTAGATATTTGTCGAGCTTATTCTTAAACACATCTACGCTCACTCCTGATATATTCCTCAGATGAGCTGGCAACGCATTGAATAGACGCTGCATTATCGATGCTGGTGCGTAGTGGATTAATGTCCTGTGTGCTTTCCTTATTTTTCCTGGTATATTTTTGGGCACTATTAATCTACCTCTGCTTGCTCTTTCGATAATAGTCAT
>NC_061107.1:129568713-129594554 GCF_015104395.2 Macrobrachium nipponense | reverse complement strand
GATGATAGCCAGAAATCCAAGCGTTTTCTTCGTCTTTACTAAGACGTAAGCGCTGGATTTCTGTCTATCATTTTCCTGTGTTTTCGCTTATTTCATATATATATAATATATAT
Source organism: Macrobrachium nipponense (assembly GCF_015104395.2). Taxonomy (NCBI): domain Eukaryota; kingdom Metazoa; phylum Arthropoda; class Malacostraca; order Decapoda; family Palaemonidae; genus Macrobrachium; species Macrobrachium nipponense. The sequence continues at coordinate 129,594,441 of NC_061107.1, read as the reverse complement.
ATATATATATATATATATATATATATATATATATAAAATAAGCGAATATACAGGAAAATGATAAGGCGAAATCCAAGCGCTTACGTCTTAGTAAAGACGAAAACGCTTGGATTTCTGCTATCAGTTTCGTGGTGGTATTCGCTTATTTAATGAGTCACGTGCAGCTTCTGTGATTCTTTAAACGCTATATATATATATATATATATATATATATATATATATATATATATATATATATATATATATATATATATATATATATATATACATATATATACATACATACATACATATAGACTCATACACATAAGTTGCTGTGAAAGAAACGGGTTGATATCCTGTATGAAGAATAAGCCGATGTGAAGGACAGTAGCCGCTTACTTAAGCTGGCGCTGCATGCAAGCTGGGTTAGGGTTTAAGGAAATGTGAAGCCGACATGGAATGTGAGCTTAATAATAGATTAAGCAGTGGGAAGTTGAACGGCGAGATTTATGTCTGAATCTGGAAGTGGATGTGTTAAACGTTTGCTACGAAGAATACGAGTAAAGTAAGGATTTGGCAAATACTAAGAAACTTTAAATCAGAAGACGAAGGAAGAAGAATAAATAAAGAGGAATTAAAATTATAGAGGAGGGTGAATAGGTTAAAGAGAACTAAAGAACAATAAAACAAAGAAGAAGTTAACAGGCGATGGAAACAGGGAAATGAGGAATGTGAAATGATTATTTAGGTAAAGATGAAAACAATGGCAGAATAATCTAAGGAAAAACGATAAGTAAAAATAGAGACCTTATGATAAAAATATGAATGAAGAGAAAAGGTGATACGTTTATGTGGCAAGCAACTCCAAGAGCATTCAAAGGGTAATAGGAAAAAATGGTAGATGAAACTGGAAAGTCACATAATGTATACCGAGAGAGAGAGAGAGAGAGAGAGAGAGGAAATTGTGTTAAGAGCAAGTTAGTCTTTAAAAAATGGATCCAGAAACGTTAGACGATCTAATCAAAATTTGGGAATCCAGATGAAATTACCGAAGTCCCCGACAAAGACGAAAACATAATGTTATTTGCTTTCTTTTAAGAATAATTAGTATTTTATGAATAATTATCGAACGCATTTATCATCAAGGTATTCATTTTCTCTATAATTATTGAAATATTACAGAGTCTAATAAACACCTTATTTTGCTAATTCAGAAAAAAATTAGCTGTAATTATCTTTATTTAACCTTTTAAATTTAGTCAAAGTTCGTTTGCTTTGAAAATCATTTGTCATCCTTTTTTTAGTTTCGTTTTTTTCGCATTTATTTAATTTTGGTTATTACTAAGCTGTGAGAGGGGAAACCACAGGAATAGAATAAAGCAACAAGAGAAAAACTTTAAGGGAAGATAAAAATAGCAAAAATTTTAAGGGAAGATAAAAATAGAGAGCGAAAACGAACATATTTAGAATATATTACTGTAGAAAGAATAACTTTAATAGACAAAAGAAAAGTCTTGAATATGCAATTTAGATAACAGCGGGAACGTAATAAATATGTTGTTTAAATAATAGTGGGAGCTTCATGAATATGCTGTTTATATAACAATGGGAACGTTTTAAATATGCTGTTTAGATAACAGTGGGAACGTTTTAAATATGCTGTTTAAATAACAGTGGGAACGTTTTGAATATGCTGTTTAAATGACAGTGGGAGCGTCTTAAATATACTGTTTAAGTAACAGTGGGAATGTCTTAAATCTGTTCTTTAAATAACAGAGGGAACGTCTTAAATATGCTGTTTAAACAACAGAGGGAATGTCTTAAATCTGTTCTTTAAATAGCAGAGGCAACGTCTTAAATATGCTATTTAAATAACAGAGGGAATGTCTTAAATCTGTTCTATGAATAATAGAGGGAACGTCTTGAATATCCTGTTTAAATAAAGAGGGAGCGTCTTGAATCTACTGGCTAAATAACAATGGGATATGAGAACTGACTGACCGACCGTGGGAAATTCCTGTAGCAACATCCCACCGTTCATTCAATATCCATATGTAGTACATATCCTTCCGCATGCGGTGTAGAACCATGTCAGCTTCAATATATCACTGAAAGCCTGAGAACTGATTAATGTACCTTTGCCATGCCATCCCTTGTAGTATTTACATTTCATACAGATGACTGGGTGAAACTGACTTCAAATATTTATTCACTAGACAACTTAACCATTCTGCAAACAAACTATATTGTAATGTAAAACGCGTAAGTCATATGATGACCATAAGAGCTCATTTAAAAAAAATAGTTTTGTGACCAGCTATTAAATGAATATTTGTATTTCTGTTGAGAATGGGATCATAAAAATAATATTCAGATTCCATGTGGTGTTAATTTTTAACCAATCTGTGGAAATTCGCGAGTTCGATCAATTCAAAAAGACACAGAAAAGATCTTATTTGCAACTAACCGGCGCCTGTACACCGGCATTGTTTGAACCGTAATATCATCATTACTTTCCATCGCAGAGGAAGAGTAAGAGCCTATTTGGAATCCTCGTGAAAATTTCTGTGAGAAAGATGCTTTCTTTTTTTTCTACGAATAATGATAAAGAAGCTTGCATGGCCGGATATCCTGATCAAAACGGTACCGGGCTAGACGTCCGCTATCAAATCTACACATATGGTCCGACTTTGGTTCAATACGGTCCAGTCGTTTCGCCGTCTATAGCGAATATGCATACGTATATAGTCCGACCGTCAGTTTTATATATAAGATTAACTGTTCCACTGCAATCAAAACTAATCTTACAGATTAATATGCATAGTGGTTGTGTCCCTAGTAATTACAGTGTCATCAAATGAGATGCTCGTCAGAGCAAGAGAAGGACCTACAAATCTCAAACTGCAAAGCGGGTTCTAGGAGATCAAATTTGTTGCGTCATTCTTAGTATTGCACCCAATATTGAACATATAGGACGCGCATAGTGAAGGGTTTTGACGTAAACAGATGCAACGCCGAGTGCAGCAATACACAGCTTATTTTATTAGTTCACCTACATCCGTGGCAATAAATTGCGTATGATGAAATGCGCGACCGATTCCTTGTCCGCACGAGCGTGTATTTTGTTTATTTGTGTGTCAGCATACAGGAGTAATCTGATCAATTAACTAATTTCCCCAAGAAATCGAAGTCCGGCGACCACTGGTCATTTGTTAAATTATTTTGAAGCGGGTCATAATAGAGGATCATATATCCGAGAAGATAATGGATCCGAAAGACAAGGTCTAGATTTAGATGCGCATAATTAAACGCCAAATGACGGATACAGGAGTGCGACGTAAGAAGGGTGTAGGAAGTAGACAAGCACGGTGGATATGAGAGATCCGAGGAGGTCTGCGAGTGTGGGGGAATTGTAGGATTTAAATACGAATTTGGTCAAATGTCAACTGAGCCGTTAAAACAGAAAAATATGCAGCCTTCTGAGGGAATACAATAGGTAATATTATCTACTCTCAATAAGCTATGGTGCGTTTAAAGAGTTGAATATCTTGAACCCTCATTAAGATGAATGATCATTCCAATCACCAGGTTACCTTTAGGAGCAAAAATGGAAACATCCAGAATAATTAAAGTAGATATAAGGATCAGTCTAATGATTCTAAGCAACATTTTTTTCTTATCGCTTGTGAATTTCTGTGAAACTTGCAAGAAATTAACGCTTTTAAAAAATGTAAATGAATACTCAATAAGTAAAGAAAAATATCTCTTAAAAGAATGTCAAGACAAACAAATGGCCCGAGTGCGTTAACAATACCATTTGCGCAGAGGAGTACTTATGAGTGTCATGATATTTTGTTGACAAAGGTCACACGTGCATTATAAGACAGTGGTGTTATACCGATTCAGCATAGTCTGGATGCTGACACTCGGTGAAAAATGTGATACGCCTTTAAACTAAAACGGAGGCATTAGCGATATCACTTCTAAATGCCTGCTGAAACTAAGTTTATGGCTAAGCAGGAAATCCACAGAATATGGAATGGATATCTTTGTTTGTGTAAATAAACCACAATGCCTAACTTTCTAACATTAGAGGTGAAGCTTGATGGCACCAAACATCACCTCTGGTCCCGATCTCTTCTAATGTAAGAGCGTTAATAATCATTAGCAGCCATGCAATTTATTTGCCAAAGTAAATTTATGGATATTTGAAACACTAGCATTATGTGGAAACTAGAATAAATTCTTTTCAGGTGATTCATAGCATATTTCGATCAACGCCAGATGTTGCATTGGAAACTTAAAGCAAAAATATACAAAACCTTTATGATTCTTAATAGTAAGCACAATTTGACCCGGGGGGAAGTAGAGTGGTTAGACAGTAAGGTAAAGAGATCCGTGGCATCAGATAAATAAAGTCTTCTCTTTAGAGTTCAGGATCAATCCAAACTGACTGGCCCACTTTCTATCAAGGTTCAGCTCTCTGCCTTGTCACAAAGCTATGGAACATTACCTGATCACAATGTATAATTGCAGAAGTGCTTATAGACACATAGAGTTTCCTATGTCAATTAGCGAAACCAACTGATTATGCAAATATAGTCCATCAGCATCAAGTCACCATAACTATATTATTTCAGTATCACGTTTTACGGTCTCTCATATACGTTTATGAAATGAAGCCTTCGATTTTCATAAGTTTCTCAGTAAAGGAAAACATTCTCTCGGAATCAAGCACACAGCCTTATTCAAGCTATTCATGTAAATCTAGTGTACGTTATAAGAATATTCCAACAATGATTGAATTAAAATATAGTTCTCGGTAATGTATATTATTAATCAGAAAGTCTTACTCTCAATTGTTTCATGGCAGTATTTTAAGTAACGGTATTCGCTTGACGACTACTTGTAATAAATAATATTCACTTGCTTATGATACACAAATCAAATGTCGTATAGATTTTCTTTCGTATACTTCCAGTTTCACTGTGCCAGACCTTCCAGTCTAGTGGGTCAAGGGATTCTATGTCAATTCCAGTCATTTTCATAGGTATTGAAAAATAGAGCAACTGCTAAGAAATCAGGATGTTAAAATATTTTATATAACAATGCTGTTTCAGTGACATGTGTCTATAAATCGGAATTTTAAATGAAATAAAAAAATTATATAATGGGTGGGGATCAAACACAAATGGCTTTCCATGTATGCAATCTTTTTTCTTTTCTATGAAATGTATTTTGAAAAGGATATTGAAATGGAAACGATTTTATTTGTAAAACATTAAATGCTCACATTTTAGTACCAAATATCTAAAAAGCAACCTTTTGTAAAAGCTCCTTTGGCAGTATTTCAACCAGCAATAGTTAACAAAAAAGAACCCGAACAATATTCGGTATAGCATGTAACAACAGATGATGCTGAAAAATATCGTGAATAAAACGGCTATGAATAGTTTCGGTGCACCGTAACCTCTCAAATTTGCTAAAATTATTATTTCCAAAATAGGGATAATTGTTCCAAGATATTTAACAACGACTTTGATAATAGTGCTATACAAAGGATATTGGCAGTATTAATAATGAAAGAAATACATTTGGAGAATGTTAACTACTTATTATCAGGCCAGATTAATTAAGACAAGTAAATATGCGCCGAAGTTTCTTGGGCACAAGCAAGTTTCCTGTACAGCATATAATCAAGGTCACCGAACACAGCTCTATCTTTCGGTGGTCTCGGTTAATGCTGTATGAGCCGCGGTCCATGAAACTTTAACCACGGGCCGGTGGTGGCTTCTCCTATACCGCTGCCAGACGCAAGATTTATGGTTAACGTTAACCAAAAATAAAATAAAACCTACTGACGCTAGAGGGTTGCTATTTGTTATGTTTGATGATTGGAGGGTGGATGATCATCATACCAAATTGAAGCCCTCTAGCCTCAGTAGTTTTTAAGATCTGAGGGCGGACAGTCAAAGTGCGGTCGGATAAATCAAGCCATCTCTATATTTTTCTTTTACAAAAAACTAAAACCTGTGAGACAATTTTCATAATATTTCCACTATACTAGATTTCTGATTGATTCATCGGTTTAAAGGCCAACTGTCTCTTCTTTTGAATGTAAATATGCCGTTCATTTAAAAAGTTCTAACCATCACTCTTTGGTGGAATTTTACAAACTTGGGAAGAATATTTTGTCAGTTATTCAAAGCAATGTGGAATTTCGAATTATATTACTCACAGCAAATAGCTTTACTGTTACCACCATTAGCTTTTTTGGGGTAATACTTTGTTGTTTTAGTGTCAGTGCATCAGAAACAGGCTATATACCAGTGCCAGGTATTCTCACAGGAAATATGAAAGTTAATGATACAAGGGAAGATGCTGGTTCGAACTTCCTTCCTTATTTAATTACTACATTTACTTTTTTTTTCTTTGTTTATCTTTGTCGGGGGCCAGTGGCAAAATGAAAATATATAAATGTAACATTCAGCTGCGAAAAATTTACCATAAATTTGCGCCATCTCTTTTATATATGGCATACCCGTCAACTACATCTTTCCTTATTTCTCTCTCACCTCTGCTAGCTGAAGATCATTTAGATATTTAGTTATTCTCGATAAATTATTTACGTACATTATCACAAAAAAATGCTGTTACTTTTGTTATTTATTTGACTAGGAAGGGTGTTTGTAAGAATGTTCCCAGTCCTTTGGCTGTCTCACGCAGTCGATATTGAATCATACATTTACAGAATAATAATCAATGTATTATGTGTTTAACGTCGGACCTAGTCAGCTTGTCGGCAAAATTTAGAATTTGCATCTGCGATGCATTGAACAGTTACTGGCACGATTTTCACATTTTCAAAAAATGACTCGGGGTTTGAATGGGACTAATGACTCGCGGAATTAGGAACAACATTAAACTTTATACATTGTGCTTAATGTAGAACGCGGCAGAAGTAAACTGTCACGTCGATGCGACATTGCGATCAGTTTATATTTTAGCATTAAGAAATCCCTTCGTGTCTACACGTTTAGAGAGAGGGAGACCGAAAATTAAGATGTCTACATCCAGCCTCGTGGGAATATAGTAATTTGAAAACCATTTAGAGGGAGAATAAGGTAATTTGATCATCATTTAGAAATGATCTCTACTTGACTACAATGAATGTCTCGAAGCTTTTATCATAAATATATACATCGACTGCGACATTAAAACTATATTGCTTCGTAATTACTGTAAGATTAGAGTGTGCAAGTGTTTGATATAAAGTATTAAACCACAGACCAAATATTTCCTTCTCCTCTTGCCAGATTACTCTAGTCAATTTAAATTACCATAGTTAATGCAATCTAAAAACCTGAATATTATCGTTACACATTTCTTGTATTCCAAGAAGAGTAGTGAAGGCCTTTTATGTGAGTCAGGGAATAAAGATTCTAGTGAGATCATCTATATTCGGTACAGTACTCAAATTGCAATAGATCCTTACATAATATGAACAAGTTTCCTGTGCGTGCGTCATTAGGTGCATTCAGGTAAGCAAGCATCGCGAAGCTCTGTCTTTCATCTGTAACAGTCTGGAGTGAAATCACCGTAGGCTTTATCGTCATCTCCTCTTCGTCTCTTCTTCCAAATGAACTGAATCGCGTCTACTAAAAGCGTAATTCATTCTTTAATTATTTATCATTTATTATATAACTTATCAAATTGAAAATAAGGTTAAATGTTTCATCGACTCACTGGTTTTTCAATATTTCAATATTCTAGTATTTTTATTAATAATTACTTCTCGGTAGTTTTGTGAAAGATGTTTCCTATATATTGCTATTATCTTTTTCTACAAGAATATGAGGAAACTAGTAGTTGTTAATTACCACTGATTTTTCAACTCTAATAATACACCTGAAAATGTTATATTTTCTGCATAGCCATTAACAATTATTATGCGGTATAGGTTGTTATATACATTTTATTTTCATTTTTTTTTCTGGGTCTAATGATGGTTAAAATTTAAGAAAAATTTACATTTCTCGTTTTGTTAAAACTTGGTGATGTGCAAAATCTTAAATAGGTTCGTAATGAAACTGGCATGAAATAAGTATTGTTAAGCCTACAGCTCTGTAAAAAAAACTCATTTATTAAATATTGAAATATCATATAATAGCGGGGAAATTAAATCATTTCTTTATTTGTTTCAGTTTCTGACGACTTTGCCTGACTTCTTGCTCTCCTTCTCAAGACCTCGAAACGTTTGGGGAGTTTTCTAATGAACATTAGGACGATTGTCCGTTTGCTACTCTCAACTTTCAGATGTGATTGTACCATCTGGTCTGTTCTGACACTCTTCACTACACCCTCACAGTTAAAAAGGCAAGACTAGGCAAATCATTGTTGAGAATGTGTGTGTATATATATATATATATATATATATATATATATATATATATATATGTGTGTGTGTGTGTGTGTGTGTATATATATATATATATATATATATATATATATATATATATATATATATATATATATATATATATATATAGATACATATATATATATATATATATATCTAATGTCTTATCGCTTGGCGATAGACTTTTTGTGTTTCCTTACGACTGTCATTCGTAAGTATTTTTTGGTTCCTCTCATCTCCCTTGGATATCTTAGTAGAGAGGTTCTTTCTTGACTAGAGGAGATGATTCAAACAGGCTAGTTGAACAAGTTAACAACTTTATTCTGTAACTCCATACTAGGAGATGCAGCTCGGTCGGACGACCGATATGTTTGATTGTTGGCGTGGAACTGCCATTCTAAAGCATCGCGTCGATAGCGGAACATTAGCTATCTCAGCAATTCATATAAAAACACATACGTAGTCTGCCGGCTCGGAAGTTACAAGTTTCCGGCGTAGGTTAACAGGTCAACCGCTTCCATGGAAGTTGTTGTGCAAAGTTATCATAACATAAAAATGTTGACAAAGCTTTGAGCTAGATCAGGCTACTGCAGACAGCGCATAGCGTAATCTAGGTCTGCTTTGGTCACGTAGAACCCTCCTAATGCCATGACCCCAGGTCATTGGTTGATATTTACAGAGCTTGTTCAACTCATTCATATAACCGTTGCTACTCGAGGAATCAACAGCAAAATGCTACAAACACGCAACCAGTTGCTAGTGCAAATAAAAAGAAGGGTCCTCAGTACTATAAGAAGAAACAACCAAACGGAAATTCTGCACAACAGCAGAACAAACAAATCGTGCTTCAGGTACCTCTGTTCCTGGGCCGTCTAGCCAGAACTCGCAAGGGCAAGCGAATTTTCAGGGTGTGATAAACAAAACAAATACCACGTAGTTCACTCCAAGGGGGGAGAGGGCGATGTTGGGTCATCAATATCAACATCTTTTGTATCAAATAATCAGTTTAATCATTTATCAGATCATTGTGAGACAATTGATTTTCCTATGAAACACACGGCCGAATCAAAAAAATCTGTGCAGGTTCCCGTAGATTTGCAACAAATTCATGCAATTATTAGTCAAAACGAGTTGCGACCAACCTTACATGCAGTAAATTTGGACCATAAGTCATTCACTTTGTTCTTGATTCTGGTAGTCCACGTAATATAATGGATTTAAGGACTCATCATTTACTCTTTTCAAATTTCCCTATAGAAAAGTCCGGAATAAGGCTCTCAGGCATTGGGAATAATGAATTAAATGTTGTGGGTGGGGCGTAACTCATGTACAGTACAAGGTCGGTAAGCGCACGTTTGCTGATACCTTTGTCGTTGTACAAAACATTAATATGTATCCCGCAGTAATTATCGGATACCCGTCTATGGGCACTCAAAATATTATCTTAGCACCTGCAAAACACGGCGTGTATATCAAAGGGAAATTCTATAGGTCTTCTAATACCCTAAAATCAGTTTTAGATAATAAAGAGACAGACAGAGTTGTCACTTACATTACGGAACCAATCTCCTGTCTCATGAACCAAGAAATAATACAGGCAACCCAACAGAACTCTCACTCACCCGTAATATCAGCTTGCACGCAAACTCTCGAGCCTAACGTAACTTCAAATATATTAGTGCGTGTAAAGAGAACCTTGCCAGGATCTGAAACATTAATCCTTTCTGAAACTCTGAAAACACACGGATTATCCGTCACACAAGCCGTTTATACAGTCGGCTCACAACAACAATGTAACATCGAAGTCTGTAATCATTTGAATACCACTTTAGTAATCCACAAAAATCAACATATCTTGGATGCCGAAGTTTATAAACATCGCATTCTTACCGTAGCTGAGATAAATCACGCTCAATCAGTCGCGGATGAAACCCTTTTGCAATCTATAAAGAACAAAATCAATAAAGATATTCAAGAAGAAGAAATTCAGCAGAAATTTTTGAATCTGTTAACTAAATATCATGATGTTTTTTCCACTACGGATGGAACCTTAGGAAAAACGGATGTCATCGAGCATCAAATAAGGCTCAAGGACAAACAGAAAGTAATCTATGTACCTTCGTACCGACTTCCTATGAAATTTCAGAATGAGATAACAGAGGAAGTAGGTAAAATGTTAAAAGAAGGAGTCATTAGGAAATCAAACAGCCCTTATAATTTTCCGTTAATAGTAGTACCGAAAAAAGATCGAACTTGGCGGATATGCGTAGATTTTCGTCGTTTAAATGAAGAAACAATCCCTGACAGATTCCCAGTACCATGTACCGATGATATCCTATCTTTACTAGGCCAGAATAAATATTTCACAAGCCTAGACTTACTAAAAGGATTTCATCAGATTCCGATGGAACAAGAAAGTATCCCACCGCTGCCACCACTTCTAATGTCTTATCGCTTGGCGATAGACTTTTTGTTTTTCCTTACGACTGTCATTCGTAAGTATTTTTTGGTTCCTCTCATCTCCCTTGGATATCTTAGTAGAGAGGTTCGTTCTTGACTAGAGGAGATGATTCAAACAGGCTAGTTGAACAAGTTAACAACTTTATTCTGTAACTCCATACTAGGAGATGCAGCTCGGTCGGACGACCGATATGTTTGATTGTTGGCGTGGAACTGCCATTCTAAAGCATCGCGTCGATAGCGGAACATTAGCTATCTCAGCAATTCATATAAAAACACATACGTAGTCTGCCGGCTCGGAAGTTACAAGTTTCCGGCGTAGGTTAACAGGTCAACCGCTTCCCATGGAAGTTGTTGTGCAAAGTTATCATAACATAAAAAATGTTGACAAAGCTTTGAGCTAGATCAGGCTACTGCAGACAGCGCATAGCGTAATCTAGGTCTGCTTTGGTCACGTAGAACCCTCCTAATGCCATGACCCCAGGTCATTGGTGATATTTACAGAGCTTGTAAACTATATAATAATGTAATTATTACATATATATATATATATATATATATATATATATCAATACATCTATATATATATATAAATAGATATATATTATAGATATATATATATATATATATATATATATATATATATCTATATATACATATATAGATATTAGATATATATATATATATATATATATATATATATATATATATCTGATAATATATATATATATATGTATCTATATATATCTATATTATATACATATATATAGATATATATACACACACATATATATATATATATATATATATAGATATATATATATATCTATATATATATAATATATATATATTAATTATAGCAAAGGAATTTGGTAAATATGCATGTGGCAATATTACTATTTTCATTGTACAAGTTTACGTTGATTATAGGAATATATAGCAATTATAAAGCAATTTCTTTTTACATGGTAAGTTTCCAGCCTGTCAGCTGCATCCAGCAGTGGTCAATCCATTTTGACAAAAAATAAAAAATAAAAATTGCTTCAGAAGATGAACCCTATTCATAACGGACAATCCCACAAGGGTCATTTAGAAGCAACAGGAGGTAATAAGAAATACAGAAAGAAGAGATTAGTTATTAGAAAAGAAAAAATAAATAGACAAAATAAGCAGACATCCTAGGGTAGGAGTATTCAGACACGTAGATTGTGCTTTACGGACTCATGGCATGAGTGTTTCTTTAGTCAGTGGAAATCTGTAACCTCTATGAGAAAAAACTAAAGTACATTTACAATTCTCTTGGGAGCTGTCTTTGGCTTTATAGTTTTCACATATACCTATCAAGCGTTTGCATATTGTTATCAGGCTAGTCTCTCGTTTTCTCACTCTTTTCATCGAAGGTTTAAAAATCATATGAGAGTATTTGTTTTCCCCTCCAAACAACTAGGTAATAGCTTATCTTATATAGAATGCCTTGCCGACAGGATTGGTAGGGTAGACGATATTTTCATCAAGTGAATGCATTTGTCAAGCATTGCTAAATGGGAAACGCTGTGTATATTTCTAACATAAAAGATGATTAGTTGTCAGCTCCCCCAAAAGCTATGATAATAAACATGTTTCAACATGTGCTGCCGTTTTCATTTTGTTGCTGTCATATGGCTAAAAGGTTTTTTCTGCGCTTTAAACTAGAAGCAGCAGGCATTTAACAAAAATAAATCTATGATATACTCTCCTTCTGCTTAAACGTGAAAGAAAAATTTTATCGGTACGATATTGATCGCAATAATATAGTCACTTAAGTGGTATCATATTGTCAGGTTTGTGTGTGCCTTTCAGTATAGAACCTTGTCAGTCACAGGCGTCGCCATTACTGTATCCTCGGTACCTGAAAGATGATCTGTCTGGAGGAGTTAGAGGACGGAGAATCTTGTTGGGCCGTTTTTTCTAGATCCGCTAGGAAATCTTTCAACTTGGGCTTGGTATTGCTAGAGGTGAATTCTCCTACTACATAAAGATTGAACTTGGCAGTGGTTAAAATTTAAATTTCCTAATGGCTCCTTCAAGAGAATTTCAAACGAGCAACTTAGTGCAGTGATTAAATGAGGTGAGAGATTCATTTCTTCTATCTAATCTTGAATGTTGTCATTAAGTCTTCATGATGTTTGAAGAACCTTTGCGTAGTTTCAGAGAAGGGTTATTAAGGGAAGACCAGACTGATGGGTTTTCTTGAATTACCGTTTTTGACATGTTCAATGTGTGATTCGTCATCAGCTTTATCTGTGTGAAGAATATCATGACTGATGACATCTGGCATTCCTGCTTATATATACCATAACATTCACAGTCTCTTTTGCATTCCCCTCAAAAATGGATTCCGAAATTCTAAGATGATGTCTTTTTTCCTTGGTGCAATTTTGAACTTTCTAGGATATGTTGATCCTAAATTTTTACATCCATCAGTATCTCCCACTTATCAATAACTTTTTCAAAAATTCTAAGATAACTCTTGAGAACACAGGTGATATAAAAAATAGGTTGTCTGAAAAAAAATTTGCTATTCAGCGCCATACTCTTTCTTACCTACTTTATTCCATGGTCAAGATGCTGCTTTTATTTACATAAAAGTCTCTTGACTCACGAGTATACTTGGTGCACTCAAGTTCTTGCAAATTTGAGCGATACAATAAGCTCAAGTAGGTCTCTTGTTGCAAGGTCTGACGCTGGAAGCTTATCAGCAGCTCTTTCTGTCTAACTGCATCCTGTATTTCCATATTCTGAACCGTCTTGGGTTAACATTAAGTCTTGAAAAAAGCAGTTTTGATAGATTTAAGACTGTACCTTTACACTAAACTTTTTAACTGAAGCAATGATGAAAATTTCTCTACAATTCTAATAATTTTGTGGTCCATTTCCTTGCAATACACCGTCGATTACTTACACTACGACTTAGTAAATATAGCCTACCTTCGACTATCTCAAAATTCATTCGGTACCTTTGTGTATGCACAGCTTCTAATTTCTTTCTGAATACAGGTCATTTGAAGTGTCGGTTCTCTTCATAAAAAAGAAAATTTTATAGCTCAGCCTATTATTTGGATATTTATAACAATAACAACCATTATTTTATGAATTCCAATACTTTCATGAAATAAACGTAATCTAATAATAGTGATGCAATACCTCATTAAACATTCCTTACTAATTATTTAGATATACTCAGTATTATGCTTTTCAGAACCCTTGAAATATTTTTGGATCTTTGCCTTCTACAACAGCATATGCTGTGTAAAAATATGGATAGTTTCGTTAGTGTTATATCGATGTTCACTCCAAAGGCCATCTTTCATCAACAACAGAATTAGGAAATCATGCACTTTCGTATCTAATAGTTCCCTTTGTGATGAGAATATTAAAATCAATGACTTATAACATATTTTCACAATCTCCATGGCAGAAAAAAAAATTATATAATATTACGGCATGATACTTGACCAACTAAAGTTATAAATGAAATAATATTTCCCCAAAAATCATATTTCATTTTAACATATCGTACAGCTGCGTTGCGCTTTCTGAATAATTTTAACATTTCATACAGGCGGGATTTAAATTTCGGATATAAAGCTTTAGCCAAGGAGAGCTGGCACTTTCTTCTCGCAGTATGCATGCATAAAACATATTATCCTTCGTAAGCTTTTGGCATTGTTATCATGGTGATCGATTACAGACCATAAAAGATATTGGATGTTTTACCTGTTGCGCGGAAGTGGCATCATAAAATATGCTGTACACACAACGCCGATGATTTAGCCCAACACTCCCACAGCAAATCACGGGGCGATGTATTTCGAGCGCAATAAAGCAAAGTACTATTTAATGGGAATCCAGAAGTCTGCATTGCAAAAGATCCAATGTAACTAGCACTGTACTGCTTGTCGTTACAAGCACAACTACGGCTTCATGAAGAGTATGAAAAGAGCCAAGGTAAAGTTCTTTCAATTTCGCTGTTGCTATTAATTTTACTTTTCGAAATGCCATTTGAGTTGTTTACCATAGTTAAGGTAAAGTACCTACTGCATTAGTATGTAAACGACGTTGTATATATATATATATATATATATATATATATATATATATATATGTGTGTGTGTGTGTGTGTGTGTGTGTGTGTGTGTGTGTGTGTGTGTGTGTGTGTGTGTGTGTTAGTGACTCTGTTGTTATTTATAAACGAGTCACCAAGTTGTACTTTTGGTTTGCATAGCAAACGTCGGTTGGTATAACCCCATCCATTCTTAGTTATGTCTCTGTTGACTGTGAAGATATTCTCTTATGTTTCAATTCAATTACTTCTTTCTTGTGTAGAGGTTAAGTCGTGGAAACATATAGTACACAAATAGGATATATTCTTCTAGCTTACATCGTTGGATAGATGCAGAGTGGTAAGGTAATTCTGAGATACAATTCGTTTACAAATCATAGGCAAGCAAACCTGCTCAATATACAGACATATGAACTAACATACATATCTAGGTTAGTCACATACGCCTCGTCGTCTCATGGGAGAGTCAAAATGATTCCCAGAGGAGGCATTGTTGATATATTTATGTTCGACATAGATACTGCTGATACCAGGTGTTCACACACTGGGTTCTCGGGCAATCTTTCCTGCATGACCTCTTTGGCCTATGGCCTGATTCCTTGTTACACGCATTACTCTACAGAATGTTTACATATATTCTTTTTTTTAATGTAACTCTTACATTATTGCTCGGCCACGAACAAAATCAAACATAAAGGAATAGTCAGGTCGGAAAGATTGCCTTACCACATGATGTGTAATAGAGTGATTTTAGATATAAATACACAAGATATGGTAAACATATAAGCACCAACAGAGTTTTTAAGGAAATTATATTTAACTGGCTATATGTAAAAATCAGATATAAATATATATAAAATGCTTAAAAGTAAAAAAAATTACATGGAGTATACAAATACAGATCCATGTACAAGACATATGCATATGATATCATTCTAAATACTAAGGATTATATGTGATATATATTGATACATTTGTATAATGCAAGTCATGAAGATACATAATCAACAAAAATACCAACATATTTCTTATGGTTCCATGACACAAAGATTATATGTTAAAAATCTTAAATTAATAAGAATTAATGGTACCAAAATTTGATAAGATACAAGGTAACAGGTTAAATATAGGTGCTACCTGATATATGTGTATGCATATATATTGATTCAAATTACTGGTTCAAATAAATGTGATTAAGATATGTGCACTTTATGTAGATTTCTAGTGCGTACACGCACAGATATATTGATTCATTGTTTAACCTCTATATGTAGTGCTGGGCTTTGTATAACGAGGCGCACTGTTATACGCAAGTATCTGTTTGTATACTTCCCATCCTCGTCAGAGATTGTGAAGATAATTTCTAAGTCAGTATCTTCTTTGGGTATAAAGGCGAAGATGTTTCAAATTCATGATGATAAACTTAACAATATATTTGCAAAACTACATCTCTTGAGTAGAGGCAAGAAGGCGGTTAAGAGAACTTGATTCTAGGAGAGGAAGTAGTTCTGAGTTACGATGCATTTACAAAATCATAGGAGAGCAAAGCTTAGCTCAGCATATCAACATACAAACAGATGAACACATGAAAGGAAGTCACGTAGTCGTCTGTGGGTTATAGGTCAACAGGTTCTCAGGCGAAAGCACTGTGACCTGTTTGACACAACAATGGATTTGATTATCACAGGAAAATGCAAACCAGGGCACCACTGATACAACAGGATGCATGGCCTAGCTTGCATCCTGTTCATCAATCCCTATCACACTCCTTGCTATCTCAACAGTGACCCTTTGGGTCATTGGCTTATTTATATATGGAATATATATTTTTAAATGTAACACTTACATATATGCTTCAAATAGGTGCGCTGATAGATATATTGTATAGATTAGTTTACAATGATTATTTCTAAGATACTGATACTTTTACATATGGAATGCTTTGTCAAGAGGTTTCTACAACACAGTTAGCCAGCATCTTAAACAACTTTTCACGCATTTCACAATTCCAAACAACTTCATTGAGTCAAGGGAAATAGCCAGTTTCAGATGACCCTAAAGTCAAATGCCTTAAGGGTACAGGGAAAATTGTCTGGGCGGTCTCCGACGTTCTGTTGATGAGCCATTCTTGTTCTCTTCATCTTACGCCAAGTGAATACATTCACGATGACCAGAATCACCACCGTCACCAGGGTCACGGCTAACAAAAGGTAGAAACGAAAATGAAGTATGGTCCATGGTAGTCAAACACGTCAGCTGTTGGGCTACCTTTTGATTGTAAGGCAAAAGGAGTGCAGGGATGTGGGTATTCCCCAGGAGAGATTCACAAAATAAGCTCTCTCCCTTATGATGGTCCTTATTTCATGAACGGTGCAGTTGGTCGTTGCTCCACTGCAGCCGTTCGCAGCGATGAACAATCGTGAAGATGCAACTGATTCATCCGGGCATGCGACTTTAAATTCTTCAACAGCGAATCTCAGCCAGGTCCCGTTATTCAGCCTGTAAGCGAACTTATACTTGTCAAAAGGGTAAAGTCGATCCAGGCAGTATTCTTGTGTATTTATATCTAAAATCACACTATTGCACATCATGTGGTAAGGTAATCTTTCCGACCTGACTATTCCTTTATGTTTGATTTTGCTCGTGACCGAGCAATAATGTAAGAGTTACATTAAAAAAAAATATATATGTAAACATTCTGTAGAGTAATGAGTGTAACAAGGAATCAGGCCATAGGCCAAGGAGGTCATGCAGGAAAGATTGTCCGAAAACCCAGTGTGTGAACACCTGGTATCAGCAGTATCTATGTTGAGCATAAACATATCAACAATACCTTCTCCGGGAATCATTTGGCTCTCCCATGAGATGACAAGGCGTACGTGACTAACCTAGATAAGTATGTTAGTTCATATGTCTGTATATTGAGCAAGTTTGCTTGCCCATGATTTGTAAACGAAATATATCTCAGACTTACCCTACCACTCTTAGTTTCAACATCTATTCAGAACCCTTCTCTGCATCTATCCAACGATGTAAGCTAGAAGAATATATCCTATTTTTGTACGATATGTTTCCATGACTTAACCTCTACACAAGAAAGAAGTAATTGAATTGAAACATAAGAGAATATCTTCACAGTCAACGGAGACATAACTAAGAATGGATGGGGGTATACCAACCAACGTTTGCTATGCAAACCAAAAGTACAACTTGGTGACTCGTTTATAAATAACAACAGAGTCACTAACATATATATATATATATATATATATATATATATATATATATATATATATATATATATATAATATATATATATATATATATATATATATATATATATATATATATACATATATATATATATATATATATATATATATATATAATATATATATATATATATATATATATATATATATATATATATATATATATATATATATATATATATATAACGTTTACACACTAATGCAGTAGGTACTTAACCTTAACTATGATAAACAACTCATATGGTATTTAGTAACATAAAGTAAACAGAGATACTGAAAAAACTTTGCATTGGCTATTTTCAAATTCCTAAAAATCTTTACTGTGTGTATATATTAAAGAAGAAGGTAAATGCGTCAGTGAATTGTGATGTATCAGCTTTCTTGGCTTGGAGACAGAAAGAACCTAGTGACAGCCTTCCTCGAAGAAGGAATTGTTGAGTATGCATTTGTAAGGCCGAGGCCTGTACAACCAGTTGCTATGGGCCTTTAAGGTGTGGCTGATAACTACGTGTTTGTGCGTGTAATGATGGGTGTAATCGCCCAATACTTAGTGAGAAAAGACTCACGCTCTGCGGGTAAGGTAAAACACGGTTCGGAGGACACGAGGTGTTTGAAGAAACTCATCGAAGAAGTAAGGCCCATTTAAAAGACTTAGGAACAGTTGTTGAAAAGAGAAAGTGATATCTATATATATATATATATATATATATATATATATATATATATATATATATATATATATATATATATACATAATATATAATATATATTATATATATGTAAATGTAATTTACTTATATATATATATATATATATATATATATATATATATATATATATATATATATATATATAAATGTATTTACATATATATATATATATATATATATATATATATGGATACATATATATATATATATAAAATTAAATTTTTATATATATAATATATATAGATATATATGTATATATATCAATGTATTTACATATATATATATATATATATATATATATATATATATATATATATATACAGTGCCTTCTGCCAGGGATAATTCTAGAGTAAAATCCTATTTCCTATTAGGTTATCTCTTCTCTCACTTTACCGTTGTCCATACAAGCATTCATTGTCCCACCCCAACAACCTGAGCGTTGCTCACATCCGCCCTCAAGGTTTCCAACTAGAATTGTTTTGAAACAACTGTGCTAGTTGGTGCAGTTTTGCTTTACTACTCCCTATCTGTGTTTTTCCATTTTCACGCTCCAGTCAATATTTATTTTAGCATCCCACAACTTTCCACAGACATCTGCTGCCCTTCTTTGACCTCTTACATCATTCCCTCCATGAAGAGATTAAACAGTCAAGGACAACTGACACCATTTTATCAGACCAGCCTTTACACCAATTTGATCACTCCTCCATTTGCATTTTAAAACGTGTGTTCCAGTTTCATCATTAAATATATTAATGGCCTATCTTTTCTAAGAAACATTCTCAACACTCTCAACTGTGCCTCCATCAATTATAACCTAAACTTATCTAGGTCATGCGCACTGCAAACAGCGTGTTCCTTTTAATTTCAGATTTCTCAGTCATCTTTTTTATCTGTCTTGCTTTCTCAATCAAAATCCTACCGTACACTAGGAATGTTATGCCCGTACAATTCTCACACTTGCCATTATCGCTGTTATAAATATCTATCTATGGTGAAAATTTTCTGTTTTACCTCTCTCCTTGAAAGCATTTATTCATTGTCTGATATCCCATTAACTCACGGCTTCTCTCTATTATCCAACCAGACAATTAACTTTCTTTAGATCTCAACCGTCACAACATACATTTTAAACCTTAATATAACTCGTTCTATTCAACACATCTTCAAAATACTCACGCCTGCCACTTTAACTGATTTCAGTTTCGATGGCGTTTCCATTTGTTTCGTATTTTTTAGCATTATTCAAAAGTACACTGGATAAAGAGTTTTTTAGATTGTGTGTTATTAGATGGACGAGTAAGATGAACGATATAATGTTGAGCAAAGGTGGCTGACGATTTTTCTGATCACCATTGAATTAAAGCAAAATTTAAGCTAGGTGAAAGCTGCAGAGAAAATTATGTAAATATACTTAAGACAAGTTGAACTGGATCAGATTTATATACTAGTCAGCTTCTATTTTGAAAATAATAATGAGACCATTTAGCCTAAAGATATTGTCTAGATAAGATATAATGATAACATTCTGACTTTTTGGAGTCCGATCCCGGGAGATTTTAGTGTGTTCTTTAACAAATTATGCAACCTTGTACTGAACCTTAAATTTGATGTAGAATTCCTCTCTTGGGATAATCAGTGACATCACAAAATACAAGTTTACACCACTACAGAGCTACAGAAACACGTTTTCTCGACATCTTACATGTTTATTTATTTATCATAAATGATTAAAGACTGGACTGGTAAGCAACTTATTTTCACATGCCCAAAGGACTTGTTACCCAAAACGTAAGAACATAAAATTTGAGATCATTCGTGAAAAACTACTATCCCTTTAATATTCTTACCATCTCGTATGAGTAGCACCAAGAACAGCATAAACTGGAATGCATCGTAAACCAGATCGCAAAAATACCGAGCCGTCTCTTCGGTTTGATCTATAAATACGAATAAATTGTATATATAACAAAATATGAATAGGGGAGTAGTTATGAAGTTCTACATGAGATGAATAGTAATTTAGATGAAGGAAAACAGATGAAAATTTACTTGCAGATGCAAGAAAATTTAGCCAGATTTTGTGAGGAAGGAAGAACACAGCGAGGAAAGAAAAATAAACTTATAATCTTAATCATATCCAGATTAGGAGAGGCTCTGGTTTAGCTTCTGCATGCAAGACAAATATGCAATAAAACCTTCAGAATGTAGCAAAACAGTGAGATGGATAAAGGAAACAGTTAATCAGTAGCGTGTAATGAAACACTCACAGATGGGGATGTTAGGGGCATGAAGCGCATGAAATATTAAAAAGGAAAGTTACTTTACGGAAACAGACCTGTAAGTTGTGTGCAGTATATAATGATCCACCTTTAATCTTAGAGAATATTTCAGACAAAAATTTACTAGGATCTTCAGAAGGAGAGGCATAAAAAAAGATTTAAAAAATTCCCTTGGAAAAGTTGATATGATGATAAATGGATAAAAAGTAATTTTGGTAAACTGTAAGATAAAGATATCAAGAGATTTTATTATTCGTGTTACGAATGAATGATAAAAACATGAACAATAAAATGTTTAATGATATATATTCTTTGAAAAATAGCGTGGAATTTTCCCCTTGTTTCTAGGTAGATGCATAGTTCATATTCACGTCCTATACTTTCATCTTTGGACTAAAGGTAAGTCCATAAGAAACTCGGCCTAATATAAGAATTCCATTATCTTCTTCAGAACAATATCTCGCAGGTCCTGAGGCTGTTGGTACAAAGCACCTTATTTACATTAACGTCCATTCGGCCTAAGGCGAAAACATACACCTTCTAGACACCCTGAGAGGATTACCAGCGCTACACACCACCTTTAAGTCCGTTAATAAAGAGTTCCTTCCTTCCCCAGACACGCAGCCTGGTCAGTTCATGCTTGAGCACTAATGGCTCCATAACCTGCAAGAAATTGAGACACCCAAGGCATAAGTTCATTTCTGAACAATAAACTAAACAGTGAAAACTGATCAGAGAAAGTTTGTAGTCCTTTGTACAGGGAAACGAGAAAATAAGATCAAATCTTCCCAAGGAGGAAATGAAGTAATGAACATACAAGAAGTCTTAAAAGAAGAGAACGCAACCAAGACTTTCATTTAATTAGAGGAAACTTTGGTCTTACATTCTGGTTTTCTTACTTTTAGTCTCTGGTGGTTTTTGTGTCTGTTTCATGTTTTTGTTTACGAAGGGAAAAACTCATCCGTTCCCTTCTAAAGTAATTCATTTTAAAAAGATAGATCATGAACATTCTAAGCAGCTGAATGAATAAATAAACAAATAAATTATAGATACATAAGATAAATGAAATAAATAATTGAATGAATGAGTCAGTGAATGTTAAGAAAAAATTAAATTCATGGCTGACCTAATAAGTAGAAAACCAAAATTTTTAAAACGTTCATCAATGCCCGTAGTAAAAATAGAAAATAGAAAGATATCATAGTCTAACTGTCCGTGAATGGATACAATAACGACAGTGATTACTCGTTAGTCCTAAAAATTCAACACTATTATTTCCGTACTTATGCCATAATCGATGATATAAATATAGTACAAACGCTCACATTCTGATGATAAAAGAGTGCAGAGTTTGACCACTGGATTTCAGGCTTTCGTTCTCTGGGAATCGCTGGGTTTATTTGAAAAAGAATTTAGGTCCTTCTCGTATTCGATGATGGCAAAAATTGTTACGTTTTTGGTACATTTCCAGTATAATATTGTTGAAGTTATTCATTTCTTTCGTTTGTAACTTTCAACTTGAATTTCCTTACTGCATTTAACATGAATGCATAATAGCTGAAGCATCTTTTAGCAAATAATTTCATGTAGATATGGGTTGGAAAAAAACGTATCAAAACACCAAGGAATAATAAATCACCTTCCTCAATGGTTTCAGGAATAAAATCAAAATAGTACCTATCAAAATGAGAATATGAACAGCATAACAGAACACGCCTCGCGTATAAGATATAAAATCATTATATTTTCAATTGAATAACAGAAAATATTTTATAAGATCTTTAAGGTAACGAAAGTACGAGTAGCCCAACCGACAGAAATTATATTTTTACAAAAATGATAGTTTTTATTATAAACTTCTTCGATTTGAGGGACCCTGAAAAAAGAAAACAGACCATTATACAGACGCACCGACATAGCGTTCCACTAGCTGTGATAGACAAAAAGAAATCTCGGGCTGAAAAAGGCTTTTAAATGAAAAATAAAATTCTGCGCTCTACATTAACTGCAGCTTTTTCCAGGGCTTAAAATATATACTATTGTACAAAACTGCAGATTTTAAAAATCTGGTGACATGGAATACAATGTATTTTTATGTGTGCTCGGAAGCATATCGGATAATTTCGGGTTGAATCGAGAAATAAAAGATCAACCACAAATGCGAACACATTATTGCTGATCGTTAATCATAAGATTTGCGTTGAAATGGTGATAGGTGGTTATGACACCTCATTATATTACCATGACTACTCTCAAATTCCCTGTGTCAATGTTAATGTTGGGACAATGGTGTTGTCTCATAAGCCAAGAGCGTAATAATTATACACTCGTATATACAAAGGAAGCTTCGAAAGAGCTGCAAAGTTTTGCAGCTTTGGAAAGGTAACTAAACCGCCTTTCTAGGGAATTTTCGGTCAAAATCTGTAAAATAGTAAAATGAGGTACCATGGCAGATGTTAGACAACAGTCCTAGGGGAAGAAAGGCTCCCTTCCGTCCATTGCACAGTGATTAAAAAAATAATTTAAAAAAATAAAAAGCAATCCTGTAGTGCTAGGCTGGGCAATTGGTTTCTGAAAAAACTGAATGGTGAATTATCATTACAGAAACTTCAGGGGTAAAGAATGATCTCTCACGTAAACATATTTGAGCTCGATTCACATGGGCCGATCTCAAATCAGTAACTGACAGAAATTTCGTGAATTACAACGTAGAAATGTGGGCAATGCTTTTAAAGGAAACGTATTATTTTCTGCTAGTACTAAATAAAATTTACTTTAGTAGATTCACATCAGCCGTGCATCTGATGTCTAGGCCAGTCCCTTACGACGCTCCTGATTGGGTGTTGATAAGCCAGTCACTGGCTTATCTCAGTCTCTCTCGAGAGTTCACTTAGGCAGAATGTATATTCCACCTCTCGTGAGGTATACGTCTTTCAACAGTATCCTTCAGGTGAGGTGGAACGTACATCCTGCCTGTGTGAACTCTCGAGAGAGACTGAGAGTTTCCAGAACTGTGTTTGACTTATCAATTGCCAATCAGGAGCGTCGTAAAGGACTGACCTAAACATCAGATGCACGGTTGATGTGAATCTACTATTGCAATATTGCATGGTCACTTTTACTCGAATATAAATATGATGTAGTGAAAATCTCATCACCGGGGAAGCAGACCTCAAAGTTCCCTAAACTCTGTTTCATGCATTTCACTGCATTTACCTTCCTCTTTCATTGTCCCTCCCACCTCCCCTTAACACACACACACACTCAAACAGTCAAAATCCTGTATGTATCAAGTATAGTAAGGATTTTACGGTCTCAAAGGGATAAACAAATGTGAAACAGCCTCTGAGTTTACCTCACATACTCTTATCAGTTACTGTTCATTTTAGATGCAGTTACCTCTTCCTTTTTCCTCAATATAGCTCATTTCCTCTTTAAATGCTTTTGTGTTGAAATTGAAATATACTGTATATAGAATGGTTTCCTCACAATGCTTCGCCTAAAACCTCCCGCCTATGAAATCTCTGTTAAAGTAAATGCGAAATCCTCTTTTGTATTGAAAGGATTCTTCAATTCTCGAGAAGGATTGTGTTCTTATTTGCTTTTCTATTTTCCTTGGGTTTGAAGGGGTGTCTTTTTAATGATATAGCAATAGAACATGACCATAATTACAAAATTCAGATTTGTTCAGAAATCTTGTTATCTTTCAGACCAAGTCCAAATTTTTAACAAGCACACATGATAGTTTTATATCCTTCTTGCAAAAGTTTCTTGCTGTTATTTGCTTATTCCTTGATTTTTTTTTTATTTTCCTATATCTAATTCATTTATCTATTGAGTAATTCATTTATCTTCATATCTTGTTATTGAAACCTAAGTAGCACACTTAATGCTGAGATAAAAGTCACGTAGTAAAATAAGATCTTTTGACAATGATCGTGGAACATTCTTTTGCTGCTTTATAAACCAGGAAAACCGATTTGATATAATTAAAAAGCTTCTTGTGTGCTCGAAGAATTTAGACGGTAAGTGAAAGCTTACGGAAATCAGCATTGCCGTATCGACTAGACTTTTTTTTTTTCCCCCCGTTGACTTACTCTAAAATCAGGGGTGTCAAACTCATGGCCCGCGGACCAAATGTGGCCGACGGGATTGTCTTAAGTGGCCAGCGAGCTGCCAAGAGATTTTTCAATTCGAGCTACTATAACTGTTAGAAGTGAGGAAAATTTAACTAAAGTTACCAAACTGTTAAAACGAGACATAATAAGTTTTACCTTTCATTCATATGACCATAATTTATTAATTCGTTTCATATTATGATTGCTGGAAATAAAGCTCTTTTATTGCAAATCTTAATAAATGAGTCATAAGGAATAAGTAATTACCAAATCTTTGATGGCCCTCGAGACCATAACCAGGTGCATAATTGGCCCTCGAAAGGATTTGAGTTTGACACCCCTGCTCTAAATTCACATTAATCATATTGCCAAATATCAACGAG
>NC_061107.1:129554285-129566785 GCF_015104395.2 Macrobrachium nipponense | reverse complement strand
AGAAAATTAATTCAATCAAAATTCAAAAGTGTTAGGCAATAATTGAAATTTGGAAATTAATTCACAAGTGCTAAACAGTTATGAAACTTGAAAAGAATTTTAAGTAAATGCAAATTAATTCACAAGTGTTAAATTTAATTAAATGTGCAACGATTAAGTAATGAAAATAACTAAGTTAATTAAATTGTAAATGCAAATGAAAACAGAAAAATATGGAAAATGCCAAAATTGCAAAAAGTACTAATCATACAGAATATAAAATAAAAGGACACACTTCAACAAGAAAATGGATAAATGCACCAAAAATAAACTCTTCAATAAGAAAATGGATAAATGCACTTCAAATGAAACAAACATAAAACACAAAAATTTGCAATGTGTAAAAATGTAAATAGTCTCACTCAAACCATTGTAACTATTAGTTATTAGTTCTCTAAACCATCGTAACCATTAGTTATTAGTTCTCTAAACCATCGTAACCAATAGTTATTAGTTTCTTACCAAACCACTGACCATTGGTTATTAGTTGCAACTAATAAAAATATAACACACTTTACCTTCTTGGTATACCAATTTTCTTTCTTTGCTGCAGCTTGTTCAAAAATTCACCACAATTCACAAAAATAGGCGCCATTACACACTAATATAATGTTCGTTCAGATTCCACAAAACACTAAATAATACTAAATAAACTCTAAGAAATATCAAATCTGAATTCTACAAGTTACGAGTGACCATTCAGTAAGTATGAAATCGTTATGTTACTTTGAAATCAAAAGTGCATTGTGATGGAGAGAGAGAGAGAGAGAGAGAGAGAGAGAGAGAGATAGAGAGAGAGAGAGAGAGGGAGGTGTAAATGTTTTGAGGATTTAAGCCCGAATGAAATCTTTCAATTCGCACAAGAGCTGGGCAGTGGATCTGACGCAAAACGTTTTGAGGCAATGAGAAAGATGATGCAATCTTCCAGAAGCTTCTAATGTGACGTAACTTTACAGACAAATGGTGAAACCCGCATGTGGCATTCGGCAAAGATGAACTCGTACGAAACGAGTATACATTCATGTACGTACCAGCTCAACAAAGACATGTACCCGATCAAGACAGATATTGAGCGATAATTAAGATTGACATGTTTTTTAAAAACAGCACAGAAACAGTGAGCTCCCTTAATCTAGAGTCGATGAAAAGTTACGAAAACAACTCTAGCTTCGAACGGACAAAGATAATCTCTCTCTTTCTTTACGATGTTATAATTCTTTTTATATTATGTTATATGAAATCTGAACACACATTTTAAACATCCTAAAACTCTAAGGCTAGCTCTAAGGAATCTGAAAAATGTTGGAAAATAACATTTTATACAGTCAAAGAGGGGTTATATGCGTTTTGAAAGTAGCAATATATAATACACCTCTCCCCAGAAGATTGTTTATCACAGTGTTGAATCCAACGATTCGCAATGGGATAAATAATTAGCAACTAAATTGTTTTTGCCGCTAACGTGCTGCACTCTCAAGTTATACTGTTGCAGGCACAAAGACCACCTGATCAGTCTTTGATTATGATTTTTCATCCTCTGGATAAATGATAGTGGATTGTGATCAGACAACACTAAAATTTCTTCATTCTTAGGTCTGTTCACATACACTTCAAACTTTTTTAATGCTGTGATTAAGGCTAAAGTTTCCTTCTCGATTGTCAAGTATACTTTCTGATGTTTTTTCAGTTTTGAAGACATGAAGCACATAGGATGGTAGATATTATTTTAATCTTCTTGAAGTAGAACAGCTCCAATGCCACAGTCCGATGCATCAACTTGTATCACAAATTTCTTGTCGAAGTCTGAAGCTTGAAGTACTGGTCTTGAAGTTAAAATGGCTTTTACCTTCTCAAAGGATTCTTGACACTCTGGAGTCCAAACAAACTTAGCTTTGGGACTAGTTAAGTCTGTCAAGGGAGCTACTACGGCTGAGAAATTTGGGCAGAAATGACGATAGAATCCAGCCATGCCTAAAAATCTCTGTAGCTGTTTCCTGGTAGTAGGTGGGGTAGCCTTACGGATACCTTCTACATTAGCATTTACTGGAGCAAGAAGGCCTTACCCAACTTCAAAACCCAAGATACTGCACAGTTGCCTTGCCAAACTCACTCTTCTCGAGGTTGACTGTTAGTCCTGCTTCTTGTATTTTCTTGAAAGCTTTCCTCAGAATCACTATGTCATCCAGGTATACACCTACTCCTTCTATTGATCCTAGCAGTTGATCCATCACTCGTTGAAATGTTGCAGGTGCATTCATCAGATCAAACGGCAGAACAGTATACTGATACAGTCCAAAAGGAGTAATAAAAGTTGACAGCAACTTGGCATTCTCATCTAAGGGAATTTGATAATACCCTTTCAACAAGTCTATCTTGGAAACAAACTTGGCTTGTTCAATATTATCAAGTAACTGATCTATAAGAGGCAAAGGATAATTGTCAGCCACACTAATAGAATTCAGTTTCCTATAATCAGTACACATCCTAAATGAACCATATGGTTTCTTCACTAACACACATGGAGAACTGAAGTGACTTGAACTGGGTTCTGCTAATCCATGTTGCAGCAAATACTCAACTTCCTTCTTCAAAACATCTCGATGATACGGAGGTAAACGATAGGCTCTTTGCTTGAAAGGTTTTCCCTCTTCTTGAATCTTTATCTCATGCTTGGCCTACGCACATCAGTAAAAATTTCTGGGAAACTTCTAATCACTTCACTTTAGTCTTCACCTTGTTCAACACTCAGATGTTTCAACTTATCCTCCAAATTTTCCCAAATTGAAGAATTATTCATCTTACTTTCAGCTCCCAATTCGTAGCCATCATCATCTTCTGCATATGAAGTTGTTTGCGTTATTGACACAGTTTCAGTTTTAGTTTCTGAGAAATAAGGTTTCAAAAAGTTTACATGTATCTTCCTTTGTCTTCTTCTTCTTTCTGGTGTTTCAATCACACACGTTCTATCACTTAACTTCTGAATTATCTTTGGACCTTGCAATTTATTAGTGAGGGGAAATCTCTTGTCAGGTAAGAATTTTCTAATCTCTTTCAAACTTTTCCTTAAGTTCTTTACATATTCACCTTGGCTTTCCTCTTGGTTTTCTTCCCAGTTTTCTGCAAGAATCTTCAATGGTCCTCTCACTTCTCTTCCAAAAATCATTTCATTAGGTGAACATCCCATACTTTCTTAATAAGCATTCCTAACTTCAAACAACATTAATGGTATACCAATATCCCATTCTCTTCCTGACTCAGAACAATACTTTGTCAGCATAGATTTCAATGTCTGGTGGAACCATTCTAAGGCACCTTGAGTCTCTGGATGATAGGCAGTGGATAACTGTTGTTTCACTCCTAACAAATTAATCACATCCTTGAATAACTTTGAAGTAAAGTTTGTTCCTCTGTCACTTTGTACTATTTCTGGTATACCAAACTTTGAGAAAAATTCCACAAGTTTTTCAGCAACTATCTTGGCAGATATGTTTCTAACAGGAATTGTCTCTGGATATCTTGTCATAGGACACATTAATGTTAACAAATACTCTTTTCCTTTCTTTGTCTTCGGCAGCGGTCCAACCATATCTATAATCACTTTGCTTAAAGGGTTCTCCTCTAACTTCTATAGGTTGTAAGGGGGCTTTCTTGATGGTTTCATTCGGCCCAACTATCTGGTAGGTATGACACTCACGACAGAACCTGCTAACATCTTTGTGAAGTCTAGGCCAGAAAAAATATTTCATTATCTTCTCCACAGTCTTCCTGATTTCCACATGTCCAGACTCATGAGCTACTGCTACCACTTGCTTCCTCAATGGATATGAAATCAAAATTTGATGATATTCGCCCCATACAGCATCTCCTGGTATATCTGTGGGTCTATACTTCTTCACCAGCAAACCTTCCTTTAGATAATAACAGGTAGGAGTTTGTTGCATCTCTTCTCGATCAACAACTCTGAAGAACAAATCAGTTATCGATGCATCCTTCTCTGCAAGTCCATTAGCTTCTCTCTTGTCACTTGACCAACTTCAAGGGTTGAATTCTCAATATCTGCTAACTCAGCTACTGTAGTTTCACTACTGTCTTCAGTAACATTTTGACTACTCGGAGTCTCTTCGGGAACATCAGGTTCTTCTTCTTTGTCGTCGTCGTCTTCTTCATGGGAAATCTCTTCTTGGTCGGCACTATGGGAAACATCACTTCCCTGGAACAATTCTTCTAAGCACAAAGATCCTTCACTTGATCCTTCTAGGGTGGGTACATCCTCAGTTTCCTCACTTGCAGTCGTAGTCCTCTTCATACTTCTGGTAGTTACACAACTAGGAAACAGGTGGGGGTTATTCTTCTCCAACTCTACTGTAGGACTAATCCTCAATGGTTTGTCTGGCACTACAGGACAAGGAATAAATGGCACACCTCCAACTTCATTCCCCAACAGAACATGTACACCTTCCACAGCCAGTGAGTCATTTACAGCAAAATCAACATCCCCTGTCACCAATTCACATGACAGGTGTAAGCGGCATACAGGAGTTACTTCTTCTCCTCCTATACCCTTCAAAATAACTGAATCTCCTGTGAGACTCTTCTCTAACTGAGGGTGAGAACCACGTACTACCACACTATGGTTACTCCCTGTATCACGTAATATCTTGACTGGTACCTGCACACTTCCTCCTTTAGTTTGACAGCATACCCTCATAGATATATGGCTTGAAAGCCCCCTCACTGCTAAGCCACTCACTGCTTGAGGTTACATTTCCACTGGTTGCTAAACATGCAGCTTGTTTGGTTTCATTCTTCTCTGGAGTTTGATTCTTTCCCACACTGCTCTTTGTCATTTGTTTCACCCGGTCACCTTTCACAACTTGACCAACTGGCTTTGACTGCTGTTGATTCCGGTAACACTCATGAGTGTAGTGTCCTACTCTTCCACACTTGAACAGATAACATTAGGTTTCTGTAACTGTCTTGAAAAATTGGTTGAAGATTTCATATTAGCTTGCTGAGGTGTATTACCTTGTGTATTCTTGGTAGTATCACTTGTAGGTTTCCCATTAAATTTGATCCTGTTATTTAGATAAGACTTAAAACCTGGGCGTTGTTGACTCTGGTACTTGGCATTGTAATTGTGTTTGCTACTAATTATATTGTAATCTTCACTCAGTGTAGCAGCTTTGTCAAGTTTCTTAACCTCTCTCTCTCTCTCTCTCTCTCTCTCTCTCTCTCTCTCTCTCTCTCTCTCTCTCTCTCTCTCTCAAATAGGCTCTCATATGTTTAGGAATTCCCTTAAGATACTGTTCAAGAACAAGTAATTCTTCTAACTCATCAAAAGTTTAAACTTTAGCAGCTTCTACCCAACGTTTGAAACACCTTCTTACTTTATAGGGATAATCTAAGAAAGTTCCCTTCTCATCTTTTCTTAAATTTCTGAATCTTTCATTGTAGTACTCTGGGGTCATCTGGTAAACTTGTAGCACACTGTGTTTAAGTACCTTGTAGTCTTTACACTGATCAGCTGTTAAGGCTAAATAAGCACTTCTCCCTTTTCCAATTAAGACACTTTGTAGCAAAACTGGCCATTTATCTTCTGGCCATCCCATACCTGAAGCCACTTTCTCAAAGTGATCAAAAAACTCATCTGGAGATTCTTCAGTAAACTTAGGGATTAACTTCTGTACTCTAACTACATCAAATACAGGGTCTTGATTACCTTGGTTAGGGTTAGACGGTGTTACAGGTAAAGTGGATCTAGCTCTTATCAATTCCATCTCCCTTTCATGTCTTGCAATTTCTCTCTCCTCTTTTATCCTTTCTCTTTCCTCTTCTGCTGCTTTTTCTTCTTCTCTTTCTCTTCTTTCTCTTTTCTCTCTGTCTTCTCTTCTCTTTCCGCTTGCATTTTCAGCTTAATCAAATTCTCTTCTGCTTCAATGTGTCTAAGCTCTAACTCTGCATCACTTTTCTCTTTCTTTTCTGCTTGCTTATTCATAAGATCAGCATGTGCTACATTCAACATCTCATGAGCCAATTGTAACTCATCTTCATCAGTTATTCTACCAGAGCCTATCAATGATTCCATAGCAGTACATCTTATTTGTGCCTTTACCATACTAGTAGACACATAACCACCACATGCCACTGCTCAAGCACTCCACTGTGCCTTAGTCAGAGTGGTTTCAAATAAAACTTGGATGGAAGGGGCTGCTAAAAATTCCTGAACCTTGAACTGAGCCATTTTCCTCTAAGTTATCAACTTACGATTCAGTACAATAAATGCAAAACAAAAACTATATGGTCACTCTCCTAACAAAATATATCCCTAACACCACCAGTATATACTAGAGTGGTAATGAAATCTGCTTTCCCTGGTCTGGGCACCATTAATACTTGTGACAAAGTGCCAAGTATCTGGTTACTACACTTACCATTCATTAATTGTTACCTCACAACAGCCAGACACCTGAACCCTCATCACAGGTACTAAACGACTGAATACTCTATAGGCAACAGTGATCCCTTAACAATTTACCAGTATTGCAGAAAATCAGACTAAGTTCATTAAAACAGGTGTGAGGTAATCTTGTAAGTAATCAAATTAATCAAAGGGCATCACTCCATCAACAACTTTAAAAGTCTAAGTATTTCCCTGATTTCAAAAGTCTAAGTCCTTCCCTCGTTCTAAGTCACTTCAAGTTAATTGAAGGAAAACAGATCAATTACCACTCTATGTTTCTACCTAACATCAATATAATCATGATTAAATGCATGTATACTAGTGAGAAAAGAAATACTTATTAAAATTTTAAATACAAAAATTTATTATCCAACTCAAAATTTATAAGTGAAATTCACAATATCAGGGAAAATTACTTTTACTTGAAAACAAAGTAAACTTTAATTAATTCTTGAATTAAATTAAGTAAAATTAAATCAAAATTAATTTTTCACAAAATTCAAGAAAATTAATTCAATCAAAATTCAAAAGTGTTAGGCAATAATTGAAATTTGGAAATTAATTCACAAGTGCTAAACAACAATGAAACTTGAAAAGAATTATAAGTAAATGCAAATTAATTCACATGTGTTAAATTCAATTAAATGTGCAACGATTAAGTAATGAAAATAACTAAGTTAATTAAATTGTGAATGCAAATGAAAGCACAGAAAAATATGGAAAATACCAAAATTGCAAAAAGTACTAATCACACAGAATATAAAATAAAAAGACACACTTCAATAAGAAAATGTATAAATGCACTTCAAATGAAACAAACATAAAACACAAAAATTTGCAATGTGTAAAAATGTAAAGTCTCACTCAAACCATTGTAACTATTAGTTATTAGTTCTCTAAACCATCGTAACCATTAGTTATTAATTCTCTAAACCATTGTAACCAATAGTTATTAGTTTCTTACCAAACCACTGACCATTAGTTATTAGTTGCAACTAATAAAAATATAACACACTTTACCTTCTGGTATACCAATTTTCTTTCTTTGCTGTAGCTTGTTCAAAAATTCACCACAATTCACAAAAATAGGCGCCATTACACAATAATATAATGTTTGTTCATATTCCACAAAACACTAAATAATACTAAATAAACTCTAAGAAATATCAAATCTGAATTCTACAAGTTACAAGTGACCATTCAGTAAGAATGAAATCGTTATGTTACTTTGAAATCAAAAGTGCATTGTGATGGAGAGAGAGAGAGAGAGAGAGAGAGAGAGAGAGAAGTGAACGCTTTGAGGATTTAAGCCCGAATGAAATCTTTCAATTCGCACAAGAGCTGGGCAGTGAATCTGACACAAAACGTTTTGAGGCAATGAGAAAGATGATGCAATCTTCCAGACAAATGGTGAAACCCTCACGTGGCATTCAGCAAAGATGAACTCGTACGAAACGAGTATACATTCATGTACGTACCAGCTCAACAAAGACACGTACCCGATCAAGACAGAAATCAAGCGATAATTAAGACTGACATGTTTTTTTAAAAACAACACGGAGACAGCGAGCTCCCTTAATCTAGAGTCGATGAAAAGTTATGAAAACAACTCTAGCTTCGAATGGACAAAGATAATCTCTCTTTTTCTTTACTATGTTATATATATTCTTTTTATATTATGTTATATGAAATCTGAACACACATTTTAAACATCCTACAACTCTAAGGAACCTGAAAAATGTTGCAAAATAACATTTTATACAGTCAAAGAGGGGATATATGTGTTTATCTATTATATATATAGTATATATATATTATATATATATATATATATATGTATATGTATATATATATATATATATATATATACATGATATGTTATCTCTTTATATCTTACATCCCCTCGGATGTATAATATATATATAGGTTCTTATTGTGGTAAAATTCTTTAATTTCTATAATATATAAGATATATATATTACATATAGATATATATAATATACTAGTATAAAGAAAAAGAGATTATTCTTTGTCATATATATGTGTATAGGTATATATATATATATATATATATATATAGTATATATATATATATATATATATAATTTATATTAATATAATTTAATTCAAAACCCCCAAAAAACAAAATGTCTAAAATGTAATTAGTCACACCAAATGTCTATTATCCCATCGGGACTCCCTCAGTCCCCCCATAGTT
The DNA here is from genome assembly GCF_015104395.2 of Macrobrachium nipponense. Classification (NCBI taxonomy): domain Eukaryota; kingdom Metazoa; phylum Arthropoda; class Malacostraca; order Decapoda; family Palaemonidae; genus Macrobrachium; species Macrobrachium nipponense. The sequence goes on along the minus strand of NC_061107.1, from coordinate 129,558,068 downwards.
CCTTGCCAGAACCGTCTGTTTCAAAGACACGAGAACACCCCGTAAGTACACACATAAGTTTAACAATAGAGATTAAAGATTGAATAGTCCCATAAAATGTTAAATAGGCAACAAGCCACTCTTTGGCTAAAACAGTATAAGACTCACCCAAGCAGCCGGAATATTTCAAGCACAAATAACAAAGAAACTTTCGCTGAGCTTCCCCGACATCTTGTCTTTCTTCCAAAGACGCCTCTAAGCCAAATCCACCATAGACTTGGTATCATGCATTATTAACAGAAGAGGAGCACACGCACATACGAATGCCCATTTCGTTAGCGCCTCATATTACTGGCTGCAACCAGTTTCCCAAAGGCACTTTGAGAAGAGTTCATAAACTGACGTACATTGACTTGTCTTTCTATGCAGTTTTCATATCACGCCACCCACAGAAACCGTTTATCAGCTTTTCTCGGGTCGTTGCTTCTCCACATTCCAATAGGTCACAGCGAACATATTGGCAATATATCATTAATTATAACCCTAAGGCCTAACATAATATATCTTATATATATATATATATATATATATATATATATATATATATATATATATATATATATATATATATATATATATATATATATATATTATATAGTACAGAAAGCCTTGGTTCCTTTGTCTGGTTGCCGTCCTACCAAGTAAAGGAAGGAACGCAGAGAAGTGTCAAGGGATTTACAATCTATCTTTTAACGTGATGATGTGAAGCTAAAACTTGTAAAGTTTGGAAATGAGCATTTCATTAAAAGTTTCTCTATTAAACATGCAGTTCTGATTCAGCATTTATTATTCTTTATAAAACTGACAAAATTCCAAGGTCTCCTAGAATCCACACGAAGTAACAGCAAAAATTTTCACCCATAAAAGAATGGGGCTTTTCCTGTAGAATTAGTTGTGGTTTATGCATCGGTGGAAATCACAGTATCTCTGTGAAATAAAAAAAATTTGCTTCGTTCTCGCTATCGCTTTTGTGGCCAAATTTTAACTTTATTCTTGAGGTTGCAGTAAACTAAAGGACAAGGTTTGCTATTTTTTTTAAACCTTTTTCTTCAAAAATTTTTTTGTTGTACATAGCGATAACTACTATGGAAAATAAAACAAAACGATATCTAGGCAACATTTTTTTCCCTGAATGTATATTTAACAAAATTAAAGGAAATGTAGCGTGAAAGTTATATTATCTACTTCAAGATATTCGTTTATGAATTTTCTGAAAATTTTACAATTATTTAACAATTCTAACGACGCTGCGCACTATCTTTCATATAATGTTCAAAGTAAGGAAGACAGAATAAAATGCTGCTGTCTCGAACGATAGTTGATAGTTGAGCAACGCATTTGAGAAAAGCCACAGAAATTTTGTTTCGGGAAATTTTCTAATAGAGAAAGCACACTAACAGTGAATTTCAAGAGAGAATCCCAAAATTTTATACTACACATCAAGTACAATCCAAATATGCGTAGTTCAATTTAAACTTCTTAATAGTGTTTCGTGTGAAAACAGTAGCATCTGTTCATAGTTTATGAGAGTAGCTATGAGATAGAAATAAATGCAATGCGTGAAGAAGAACAGAACTGACCTAAAATGATTGCAACTAACTCAACACATTGGACAGGCGTTCTATCACACTATTTATGGTTCCACCATAGCCGGTTTCTCATTCTGAGTTTTCGCTTATTGATTCCACTTCAAAAACAGTCAACCCATTCAATAATAAGCGCAGTTGTTCTTCAGCTTCTAGCGAGTCAGGAAAATTATCCCCTGTTATCGCTTATTTATATCACATAATAGTTTCACCCAAGGTTGTCTTCTTCTTCTTCTTCTTCTTCTTCTTCTTCTTCTTCTTCTTCTAATGCTATTGGTAACTCGTCCCTCACTGATACGTATTTTCCTGTTTTTCTTTCCTCCATCAATAATTTTCCTGGCTGTCTGAAAACAATCTTGCTCTCTAAATAAATGGGTCTATCAACAACGTAAATAAAGAGTATTTCTATGTAGATGGTATTTATATGATTATAATGAATATATACCTTAGAAAATATCTAAAATATGCATGATTTGTGGTAATTTTCAGTTCAGGTTTGGTATTTACATCTCCACACTTTGACTTTAGCCTTTGTGTCATCTTTGTATCTGGCATTAGCGTCAAAACGAGCAAATAAACTAAGGGAAATGTATGATAATCTCAGATTTTCTTTGTCGAATATGGAATTGGGTGTATGCTGAGTTACTGGAACGTCCATTGATGTAGCATGACGGTCAGTTGTGTCAGCATGTCATATGATATATATACCAGCAACATTTGTCATAGCTAGATCTTGCACACTGCCTCAAAGGCTCTCTTGTCAGGATGAATATTCCAGAATAGACTTGTTATGTTCATCATTCACACCTGAGCGAGGCCAGTCGGTGCTTGCCATTGAACCCACAGGGTGATAACACAAGAAGACTAACCATCAAGGGTCCATTTTCTCTAACAGGCAGTCATTCCAGCTGGATTAAAAGCGACTACAAATACAAGTACTACAACTTTCTGTGGACTTTGTTTGGCTTCAAATCGCATGCCTGTTACATTCAAAATTACGCTGGTAATATACAGTAAGCAATGGTTGTCAGTAAACAGTAATGCTCTACATAATTGTGTAATGCTGTGGATTTAAACAGAGGTATGTTAATCGAAGTTTCTTCTCCTGAAGAGTCAGATTTCGGACTTATTTCCATAAACAATCTCAAAAACAATCTTAGCCTAATGACTTGAACACTATAAACGCACCTTATATTTCTATTTTTTCTTAATTGACTCATATGTCCAATGTGTAAACATCCCCACCAGAAAGATTGGAAATAATTAAATATCCATATTCTCAGTATATTCAAGATAAATTAACACAAATATTATCCACAATGGAAATGGATTTCTCACAATAAACTTCAAAGTTTCCAGTATATCTGGAAAACTGGAAACAATTCGGAACTTGAATCAGGTCAAGTTCTTTATAGAGCAAATAAAGTCCTTCAGAGCCGTCACTTCAAAGGCAGGGGTCTGAATAATGAATATGAAATTTTTCAAAGCAGGAAAAAAAGAAATTTGAAAAATTAAGGTGTGAAAAGAATATTACCTTGATAATCGCTTTGTCAACTTTTTCTGTCGTTTTGGTCATATCGAAACATCTGGAAAAATCCAGAAAGTGAATAGATTTTACTGAGAACCTGATTAATAAACGACTAAAAATCTTGATATGAGTATCTTCCAGCGCTGAGCTGAATTGTTTTCAAGAGAATGAAGAAAATTACAATTTTCATTCGCTCCTCTATCTGTGAACTGTAGCTACATTCACGAAAAATATCCACCTTCGGGTGAATTTTTAACATCATTTGCGTCATTTCCAAACATAAAACATTATAAAACATTTCCAAAGCTTTAATGGCTTTAGATAATGAAGAATTCAGTAATAAATAACTATTCTCTTTGCGAAGTTCGCCTTCGCATGAATTTTATACTTTATCCACATCTAAATATAGAACGTGCTAGGTCGAGCTTTGTTCAAAATACCGGGAGAGAAAAATTCCGGTATCCGTTTCCACAAACACTTAACATCTCAGTTGGAGGCGCGACAGCGTCAAACTCATCCGATATTCCGTTTCAAGGATTCTGTTTTCCTGCCTCTCTTTCTCTTTGACGGGAAGAAGATACGAGTTATTTCAAACAGCAACTTTTTTCTTTTCAATGCTCCCGAACAGTG
>NC_061107.1:129546785-129551785 GCF_015104395.2 Macrobrachium nipponense | reverse complement strand
AAAACTGACGAAAAAATCCCCCCCCACCCCCTCCAGAACGTTCCCACAGAATTTTTCGGAAAGTAAGATTAATTGGCCAAGACAAAAAAAGAGTATTGACTATTAGAGAAATTTAAAGTAATTAATCCTAAATTACCCTACTTTTATGGTCTTCCCAAAACTCACAAGACAATCTTCCATTCAGACCCATCGTTTCATGCGCCGGAGCTTTCAATTACAAATTTCTAAATGGTTAGCTGGCCTCCTTTCTCCTTTTTTTTAGGCACTTTTTCTCCCACCCAGTCACATCAAACATTCGGAAGACTTTTGTCACAAATTCAGAGAAGCACATATACCACTTCACAACATAAAACTTTTAAGCCTTGACGTAGAACTCCCCTATTCACAAAAGTACCAGTACAGGACGTTCTTCAGTTTTTAAGGGAAAAATTATCCCCCTATTCAGATCATTTCCCTTTGGCACTTGACAAAATAATAAAGTTAGTTGAATTATGTGCATCTAATAACGTATGTTCATTCGGGGAATCATTCTACAAGCAAAAATTCGGGTGTAGTATGGGTAGTCCTTTAAGTCCTATTTTAGCCAATCTGTACATGGAATACTTTGAAACTAGAGTAATAAATGCAATAAACCCAAAAACATGCTGTGGATGAGATACGTGGATGACATACTAACATTTTGGGATAATAAGTGGGGTAATTTTAATGAATTCCTCTCAAAATTAAACGCATTAGTGACCCAGCATCAAATTTAAAGTTGAATGGGAAACAGACAACAAAATTCCTTTTCTTGATGTTTTAATAATCAGAGACACGACAGAATACAAATTTACCATATACAGAAAACCAACGTTCTCACTTTCTTATATTCACTACTTTAGCTATCATGACAATACTATCAAGATAGGTCTAGCTAGCAACCTATTCTTAAGAGCCTTACGAATTTGTTCCCCAGATTTCCTGGAAAAAGAATTTGAACTAATTCGCAAGCAACTTTCATCTTTAAAGTATCCTGACCATATAATTGAGAAAAGCAATTCAAAAAGCAAACGTAATTTTCTACCGACCCCTAAAGACAAGACCAGAGACACACCCAACAATAAAATAAAAATTCCCACCTGGAGACGATTAAGAGAGTAACTCACCCTTGGGAAATCCAACCCTTTTGCATTTACCTACCCAAATACCTTAGTCAAATCCCTGATTAACGTCAACAAAGACATCGCCCAAAGACTCTGGGTATATGAGATCCCATGCAGGACTGTGACCAATCTTACATCGGATTTACAGGTAAATCACTTCCCCAGAGATTAATACAACACAAACGGTCAGTTAGGTATGGACAACAGAACTCGGCTATTTTCAATCATATAAATGAACATAACCATAGAATAAACTGGAATATGTCACGTGTAATTTATAGCAGCAACTGCCGGTACAAGAGTCAAATGATGGAATCGGCCTTCAATAAAAGAGAAGCAGGTAATGAACATCTCAAAAGGGAATTGGACATCCGACATCGTCGACGCAGTGTTCATTCAACCAACGCTTAAGAAGATTAAAGGAAGATTATCAGCGGGGGTGACCTAAATTGGCTTACTTGTGGACGAATCTCTTGTATAAATACCACCTTTTCTGTAAACTTTTCTCATTCATATACCTGAAGAGAGAGACAGCAGTCTCTGAAATATAGTACTTTTCTCTCTACATTTTGGTATTTTTATGGGCTCCTTTTATTATGATATATTAGATAATATATATATTTACGTATATATCTATATATATATATATATCTATATATTATATATATATATATATTATGTATATATATATATATACAATATATATATATATATATATATATATGTGATATATATATATACTTATATATTTATATATAAATATATATATGTGTGTGTGTATATATATATATATATATATAGTATATATATATATATATGATATAGACTATATATATATATATACATACTATAAGTATATATATATATATATGTGTGTGTGTATATATATGTGTGTATATATATGTGTGTATATATATATATATATATATAATCTGTATATATATATATATTATAGTAATATATAATATATATAAATTATATAAATATATAAAATATTTTTTACATATATATATATATTATTAATATATATTTTTCTATATATAGATATGTATATATATATATATATATATATGTACGTTATATATGGATATATAGGTATATATACTATATATATAGATATATATATATATCTACATATGTAGATATATATACTATATATATATTATGTATATATATCTATATATAGATATATCTATGTATGTATATATATAGTATATATTATAGTATATATATAGTATATATATTATATGTATATATTGTAGTATATATATATATATATCTATATATATATATATATATATATACTATATATATATATATATATATATATGTATATATAATATATATAGCATATATATTATATTATATATATATATATACATAATATATATATGTATATATATATAATATATATATTATATATATATAGTATATATATATATATATTGATATATATTCGTTAAAAAGCAATTGCTTTAGTGGCATCAATAAGTTTCTTGCAGGTATCCTCATACCAACGAAGTTTTTTCCGATTCTCGTTCGTCAATTTCTGGTGAAAAATACGCAGACTTCCTTCTTCCATTTATTGAATTTTGTCGTGACAGCTGTTTCGCCTTATAACATTATCAAGCGACTACTGACTTACAATTTGGCCTTTCGGCCTATTTATTTCATCGTGTGGGAAGTATGACATTGAGGTATGGGTACTGGTTAGTCTAGGGATTAACTGTTCAAGGGCGTTGTTTTAGATACAAAGAACATAAGGACATATGCACTGTGACAATAACAGTGAAAGTATAAACAGTGGTTAAAAAATATTCAAAATAAAATGCCATGTGCTGGTGTTTCCTTAAATGTATGTTTAAGATTTAATGTTACATGTTGGTTTTAGATAAATTACAAAATTACATACAGGAATAAAAATGAATATAGAAATCTAAATACAGGAATAAAAAAAAAATTATTTTATAGTGTGCATAAAGGTACAAGTCATATAATTTCTGTTTATACATAAATGTGTATAACTTAAATTTGATGAGTGAGTGAGTGAGCGTGTGTGTGTGTATGCGTGTGTCCAAATGGTCTACGTTGGTTAACGGCTGCAGATTCGTGTTGGGCGGGTTCTCAACGACCTGAGCAAGGATGTTACTTGGCTCTCGCTGGGCCCTCTCGTGTCCTCTAAGGGGCGCGATATTCTCGGTGGGTTGGGGCGTGTTGTCTGGTCCCTGTTGACTTGCGTATTCCTTCTCCTGCTGGAGGGGAGTATATGGTCCGACTCTGAATAACGATGCTCACAGCTTCAGTTATTAAGAGACGACCATAGTTATCTTCTCTGTGCACGACCTGGGTGCCTTGTATGAGCTCTTGTAGAGATGGCTTCCTGTCGTGAACATCTATGTAATGTTGATGGATGGCCCCTTGATTTCTGTGAGCCAGCAGACGTCTCCGAAGGGTCGTTGTAGTGTGCCCGATGTAGTTTTTGACTGTGAGATTGACACATCTCCTCTGGACAAGTAAATGTGTAAACTACATTCGTGCACATCTCCTTCGGTCCCCCCGGAGCGGTGCTGTTCTTCATTATTAGGGCTGCTACAAGGTTGGGCTTACTACATATCCTGAGGCTTATTTTGTGGTAAGGGGCTTTTGGGGTTACGCCTCTGTTTATTATCCCGCGTAGTGTGAAGTAATCCTCCTTGTATGCAGACCCATAATGTACACGAAAAACGAGGAGAACTTGATTATTTACCATCGTGTACATTATGGGTCTGCATACAAGGAGGATTGCTTCACACAATGCGGGATAATGGCGTACTGTCACAACCTGTAAATATCTTCATAGAAGGAGTTAATAACTATTTAGCGGGAAAGAATATAGTAGACGATGTAGAGGTATTTAGAGAGGCGAAAGCTTTGCTAGATTTCAATAAGGGAGACCTCAGCCATAGGTCAAGGAGTTTCCAATTTACAAAATGTCGTACCTGGACAGACTTGCAAGCATTTTTGAAAACAGCATATGGCTCAAAGGAACACGGAGATATGGTGAGAGACCTTCGGGGTCTTTATAAACTACAGAAAGGCACTAATAGCCTTGTAGAACATAGTTCAAAGCTGTTTGACGCAGTGGCAGATTGGGTAGGAAAATTGAAAACATCTAAATGGGTTACAGAGGATAATCTCCCTCTAAATAATGTTCATAAACTGATCTATTTTTCCCTGCTCTTACATGATAGTGGATAGCTTTGATGAAAAGATTGAGCCTACCTCAGACGAAGAATTACTTTATACCCAAATAGATAAACACAGGTCTAAAAGTCCCATCGTAGATAGCACAATTTTTAACGGGACAGGTCCGAGGGATAGAGTACAGAGAGACACGGAACTTTCTCCTCATCGTCTGTGCGCAAAAGTTGAGTATAACAAAAGATCGATCGATCAAAAGCAACAGCAGTTGCGTTGTTTCAACTGCAATAAACCAGGACATCCAAAGAAATTGTGTAGGGTTAAATATTGTGGAATGTGTAAAAGCACTGATCATTATTGGCAGTCTTGTCCGTCTCAGATACGGAGGGATGCGAGGCCTACACCTTAAGGCTCTGGTAATTATAATGTGAGAACTTCCCAGGCAGGTCAAATCAGAGGGCAAAGGGATCGGCGAAATGTTTGGAAGCCCGATCAACAAAAAGGGTACAGGTGATTGGTAAATGCCATTGTGGTCTCGTGGGGGACGCCCCAGAGCCCAAGCCTACAGTCTATGGAACAGTAGGGGATGTGGATATCCCGGTGTTTATAGACACAGGGGCATCAATAAATCTAATGGACTATAATTTGTATCAATCCATGTTTTCCAATTACCCTTTG
>NC_061107.1:129509285-129541785 GCF_015104395.2 Macrobrachium nipponense | reverse complement strand
ATAGTAAATATTACAAACAGCTATAAGATTCATCTGTATACGGAATAGATATTCATATAAAATAATGTACCCGTTGAAAGAAGCGGAATATATAAAACAGTCATTATTTCTCCCTTTCAGATATGGGAAATAACTCTAGTAGTGAACTATCAGCTGACAAAGTAGCCACTCAAGTCAGACACCATTACTATCATGGTGTTGGAGCCCTAAACTCATTTATTAGGAAGGTGAAAACGGGTCATGACCATGAAGCAGGAGAAGAAGAAGAAGTAGCAGGAGATGCAACAACTCCCACTGGCAGCCCACAACAGTACAACCCCCGACCAACTTCGCCACCACTTAATAACAGTTCCTGATTCCATAGAAACACGCGCTCTTTTTCTCTGTTTCCCTGTTTTTGCTTTCAAATGTATTGTGGGCATAGTAAAAAACACGTATATAATTATTCATAAGGATTTATTGACCACATAAAGACAGTTTACAAATTCAATACACTAATCGCCGCCCAACCGCCTCAGCACGCATCCCAATATAACGTCCACATGTATCCTTATGATAACCTGAATATTCCGAAAAGTGTTTAAGAGGAAACGACTAAGACGTCCTAGTAGTTTATCACCGACGTTCACGGGTGAATGATTCTCACAGCTCATCCTGAAATAAGTAAAAAAAGTTATGTGATTCAAGGTGAATAATACATGTAGAGAATATATCCTTAATAGAATGTAAATGGGGTAATATAAAAATCAAATAAAAATATGCATTTACCTTAGTTGTTTAAGATGCGGAGACATTCCTTGTACGTAATAGCACGTTTGACCCCCGACCTGCAATGTGAACATTTGCACTTTTTCAAATATTTAAAATAATATCCCGTTATCCATTTATCATTACCTCTCAAATGAGTGAATGAGAATACATTTTGTATTAAGGATAATACTGTTTTGACACCTCGGTGACTCACGCAATGAACAAAAAAACTGACGTAAAGACCGCACTTGTACGATTTATCGGGTTGTATTTGTTTTATTAGTCGATAGAAGCTATATTCGGGATGTGCATATATAAATTTAGAGAAGTCATTCGAATAAACTTTTGGAAAAATACCATAACTATCGAAAAAGAAGATTATATTTCTAGGTGATTTTTCCACGTAAAAACATACCCAGTGACCAACAATATTAATATCAGTAGACGAAGATAATGTATTAGATATAAAAACTAAAGGTTTAATTCTATTTTCTGGCAAGTCAATAATCCTACTTCATCCGAAGCGAACACACCTAAATATTTAACCTGTTCACCGAGTGAACCTTTTAAACTTATTTCAATTTCTTTTGTATCCATTCCATTTAACCTCTAACATCACACCTAATAACCCTATCCGCATCCACCGTTAAAATACCCTTGGTATCCCCGAAAAGTAAAATAATACAAGGGTTAGGCGTAGCCGTACCCAGCCTGATCGATATTTGCAGGTTTGCCGAAATTTCCACTGGCATGGAATCGTCAACATCTTCCACCACAAAATTAAAGCAGTAAATAGCTCTACCATTTTTAAAACTATCATAAGTGATCAGTTTATCACCTCCACCCCCTATACTTTTCTGTCTCGTTATATAATTGCATGATGGTATTAGGGAAACTACATTGAATATTATATACAGTATTCCCATTAACGGGTAATATGTATATTATTTAAATCGAAAGATTGAAAATATAGACTATTAGCTGCGTAATCGCCTGAAAATGTTTCCATATCAATCAAGGCCAATGTGATTTTTTCAGGTATACAACTGTTAAAAGGCTGATCAATTAAAAACGAATTTTCATATTGCCCAATAACGTATGTCTTGTATAAAGTCTTATCAAATATATATTGTATAGGATTAACTGCTATCGCCTCATTTAAAGCCGACATTGCATTATAATGTGGGGTAACTCTATCGAACCATAATTTAGCCTTTTCTACATTCAACACATTTAAATGTCCGTCTGTGTGGACTCCCGTAACCCAGTTATTATTCGCTAATTCGAGTCGAAGTCTCAAGTCAATCGAATCCAGTAAATACATGTCTATAGTCGCTATATCCAAAAGAAGTGGAAAATATGAATCCACGCCCCTCGTTTTAATGTCACCCATAAATCTGGTCTCCCACCTGCTGGTTTGACCGAAGGTATTGGCAGTAAATTGCCGAGTTACCCCGTGTGTTACATGATAGTCATCGTATAAAAATCCCGCCCGACCGGTGGTAGGTAATGCCGAGGGTTTTATCATTTTCAACATTTTGATATATGATTGATAGTTAAATACCGGACAGGATTCCACCAACTTTTCATTCAAGAAAACCGAAGCGCATGTAAATACTATATTACTTATACCATTAACGACAGACACGTGGACACCATCCGCTAATTGCGTGCTGTCCCTATCTATTGAGATATATAATTCTAAAGCTATACTTGACAAATCTAAGAAAGAACCTGCCACTCCATTAATGCGAAATTCTATATATTTATCAGATAGAACTTGATTTATGGAAATATTGCAAGGTGTAAAATCCAGTCTTTCCTTTGAATTAATTGAAGTTTCAATAATTCTCCGTCTATTAACATTTGGGAACAGTTCTGATATACCCACAATATACAATGAAACGGGAACTTTATTACCAGTTCCGGGTATGTTAAGAACTACGCTAGCCCTATTTTGTGTTTATATGATTTTAGATGAAGGGTAGAACGAGTGCTCACCCACCGAATGTCAATTGATGAATGAGTTACAAAAGATTGTACACGTCCTTATTATATTTACTGCTAGATTTAACTCATGTGCCCTTCCTCTTCCTACGTTTTTTCTTTCCTCCCACACTCGACCGTCTAACTAATCGTTTCACCTTTTTCTTCCGTCTCGTTCTTCTTCTTCTCCTTCCAGTACCGCTTAAAATTCGTTGTCCAGTAGTTTTGACGGCCCTTATACCATTTCGTTTTATGGATTCTTTTAAAGGTAAACCTTTGTTTACCATATCAGATAACACAGATCTACCGAATTCATTAACTGAAGGTTTCGCGGCATTAAATAGAAAAGGAAGCACTTTACATGCAATACCACTTATGGTTGAAAAATGCCCCTTCCACTCCTGCGGCCGGGATAGAAAATGGAAATATCCTCAAACCCCGCCCCTCTCCTTAATAAAGGGTCTGATAAAAATAGTTTTTTAAATTCCGCCTCTGAAGGAGGCGCGAATAACACTCTCATTTTACTGTTTATACTATTCCCAAACAATCGGGTATGCATTTACCCATGCGTAATCACTTGACCTGTCTTCCCTTATTACAAATGTTGATAAGACTCGGTCTTGAAGTTGATGTAATAAGGAAAGTGTACAAATTCAAACAGAATTTTTATTTGAGGGAATATATTCTGGAGAATGCCGAAAGGCGTGCTAAAGAGACCGATCCAGAGAAGAGGAACACCATCAAAATCATAAGAATGGTCTTTTCGGTGTCACTATTAAAAATTGAATTATTCTACCCGAACTGTCGTCACCACCGGTGAAGCCTCTCTCCTCAGGAATGTGTCCAAACACACGTACAAGTCTTTGGAAAAACTGGGTAACGACAGGTACATTGTGAACCATTGCAAAGAGTCTGTTATGGCTGAATCCCCAATTTATATCGGTTTCAGTATACTAGACATGGCGAAGGATATGATGTATTGGCTATATTACGACGTTCTTCGAAAGCAGTATGGAAACAAAGTTCAGCTCCTTTATACCGACACTGACAGCTTGATCTTTTCCCTGGTGACTGATAACCTCAATCGGGAACCGAAGGGTGTGCTCAAACCCTACATGGATTTGAGTAATTTCCCCAAAACTCACGAATTGTATGATGAGTCACGTAAGGGGGAACTTGGGTTAGTGAAGGTTGTAACGGGGTCTGAACTCCTGAGGGCATTTATCGGTGTTAAACCTAAAGTTTATTCATATCTGACGGAAACTAGTCGTAGTAACACCTTGAAAGGTGTACAAAGGTGCCAGCAAAAGACCATTCCACATGACCAGTATCAATCTGTAATCGAAAAGAATGAGATTACTTATACTCGTGTGCACAATTTGCAAAGAGTAGGAGGCACGATGTGTCATACGGGCTAGCGAAAGGTATCTCTCTGTCCTTTAGAGGACAAGAGATATTATGTGACACCTTATAAATCGTTGGCGTATGGACATCCAGACATTGGGTGGAGGAGGGTATGGCAGAGGAGGGGGAGGGGGAGGAGGAGGAGCTAGAGAGGGCAGTGGTGGCGCCAGTAGTAGCGGCAATCTCTCCAATTTTAAATATTCCCGCTCCTAGCACCTCGAGAATTCCACTCTCCTATTCCTCCGGACCCTACATCCATCACATCATTTCCACGGGTGAAATGATGTTCAAAACGTCGAAGAGAGAATAGTAAAATATACAATGTTAATTCCTCTCTCTCTTCGACGTCTTTGACTTCTTCTCGATGGGAAATGGTTTCACCCTCTCCTCCAGTTAAACGGAGGCGTATCACACCTTGACCGGGTGTCATAGTTTGTATATTTTACTATATATTTTATCCTATATTCATATATTTTAATATATTATATTGTATATAATGTATTTTTATTATATATTCATATACACAGTTGGGTTTTTTATAGTTTTAAATTATTATATTGTATTTGTTATTATAGATTGCATTTTTACTGTACGTTATATTTTTATATTGTAGGATAAAACCTGTATGTATTTCATTAGGAAAATTTAACAAATATTATTGCCGTAAACTTCCATTCACCCTAATTATTATTAAGGCTTGTATATGAAAGGAGCGCGTAAAGTACACAACTATAGTCTTGAATGCACTACATCATGACAGCGACAGGTCCCTTCCCTGGGCAGTTGCTAGACCCGCTCGCTAATCCCGCTCGTATTATCATCGCGGGGTTTAGTAACAGTGGCAAGTCCGTCCTATGTCAAAAAATCATTGAACTCTATGAAACGCGCTTCCAATACATTTTATACTGTGGGGTATCTGAACACCCCCTCGAAACGCATCCCTCAGTAAGTCCCAAATTTAAAGTAGCCAAAGAAATTTTAAATCCCTTTGATTACGCTGAAAAGGGGAGACGGAGGTTAATAAAGGTCTATTATTCATACTCGACGATTGCTTCCTAGAGGCTAGTGATAATAAATTTGTCACTATCGCCTTCACAGCGGGACATCATTCATCTATTCCAGTTACATTCATAACGCAGAATATGTTTCATTCGGGCAAGTTAAGTAGAAGTATAAACCTGAATTGTTCACATTATATTCTAATGAAAAATCGTGATTTTAGTTAAATTGAAACTTTAGGTCGGCAGTTATTCGGCCGTCAAAAAGCTTCAGCCTTTTCGGACATATATAAAAAGGCCCTATCACATAACCGATACGGTTATTTGTTAGTAGACTTCGCTCTGTCAACACCTGAACTGTTACAGCTCAGAACTAATATTCTGGGTGAAACAATATCAAATAGCTTACCAATATGGATAAAGAACGGATAAAACTGCTAAAACCTTTGTACGGAGATGCACGGGGTGTGAGTAGTTTCAGCGTGGTGGACTCTTTATTCAGAGTAGCGAAAAATCTGAATAGCCAAATTATGCGTGAAAATGTTAAAGAATTCTTACGCGGGCAAAAGTCATACACACTGCATAGTCACTCGAAAAAAATTCCCTAGAAGAAAAATCATGTTACCCAAACCGTGAGTAATTGCGAGCACTGATTTAGCTGATATGTCCAAATTAGCTCGGTATAATAATGGGTTTAAATATTTGCTGGTCTTTATTGATGTGTTTTCCAGATATCTACAAATTGTTTCCTTTAAAAAGAAGGATAGTGTTACTATGCGTCACGTTTTGAAGAAGGTTATCGAATCTACCAAGTTTTCGGGAATTTCACGTTTGAATAGTGATGAGGGTAGAAATATTATAACAAACACGTCAGAGAATATCTAGATAGTAAAAATATTGAATTATATAGCGTTTATTCAAGAGAAATCAAATCCTCTATAGCTGAAAGAGTCATAAGGACTATTAAGGGTCGGATATATAGATATCTCTCACATAAGAATACCTTAAAATAGATTAACGTCTTGACTGACATTGTTAAGAGTTATAACCATAACCCCCATAGAAATTTGGGTCGCACCCTGCAAGAGGTTCACACATAACGGCTAGAGATGACATTGAACGTCAATTCTCGAGTATTTATAAAAAGGCTGTTCTCGTTAATCCTCCCGCCATTTCGCTCTTGAATGTTGGAGACATTGTACGTATTGCCGATGAGCGTTGGAACGCAATTTTTAGGAGGGGATATACAATTCAAAATGCTCTGGAAATTTTTAAAATCCGAAAAGTGGATACATCGCAACATCCAGTCGTATACTTCTTGGAAGATTTAGGGGTGAAAAAATAAAGGGCGTATTTTATCATGAAGAATTAATTCCCACAAATCTACCAGAAGCGTATGATGTCACTATTCTGGGAAGGAGGAGGGAAAATAATAAAACTCAATATTACATTCATTGGAAAGGTTATCCAAGTCAATTCAATTCCTGGGTTGATGAATTTCAAATTGTACGGATATGAACCGCAAGCAACCTTTAATACGTAAAAATAAAAACTTTATTTTATTCATCTCTGGTTTATCACCCAGTGAAAGAAGTAAAGTCATTCCCATCTTAAACGGTGGTTTGGTGTCTACTCTCTCGGAAATTTTTAGAAATTTTCTTTGTGGTAATCTAACTCAAGATAAGTTTATTAAACACTTAAGAAATTGTAGACGAGAAATTCATCTAGTGTCCTTAAAAACAATGTCCATATCTAATAAGAAAAATATACTGAAAAGTCGTAAAGAGGGGACTATTCTATCGGTGTTATTGCCTATTGCTGCGAGTTTGGTAGGAAGTCTTTTTAATTGAAAATGAAGGAGTTTTACGTTATCCCTGCCATTACCTAATGAATAGAAAAGATGTTTGTGATGGTGATACTAATAACCTGGAGGGTACTGGCAAGTTGGATACGGCAGCTGTTAGTAGTAGCAGACACGTCCCCATTAATATCCAAAAACTGCCAATGCCAGCTATATCGCTCACGGGACCCCCTCCTCCTCCTCCCCCTCCTCCTCCAATAAAAAGTGTAGGTGCAGTGACTGGAGGGGAGGAGGTAAACGTCCGATTACGTTGAAAACAATTAAAGGGGACATGAGTCGCAAAAAAAGCAATCCCGATTTAACAGGCATTATTCCAATATTTTTTAAAGAACCTCAAAAGTCATACGTTACGGCTTTTGTTAAGCACTTACAAGATTCTAACACGGTTGAATGGAATGAAGAGGGAGATTTAACTCATCCACTCGCAGGTTATAACATTTTAGGAACAATGATACCAGAGCTGTTTAATCACGTCATACTGATTTTGATAAAATGGATACAGGCGCATCTTTAATGAGTCATATGGTGGGTATATGACCTTTGGCATGAGGAAATGATAAGGCTTGTATTTTTGTGTTGGTGTGAATCATGGCTGGGAGTGAGGGAGGTTTGATGGTTCGTCGCAACTAGTTTGTAATCAGTGTTTGTGATACAGGGAGCTCGGGTTGCGGGGTTTTCGTAGGTCATTAGCTCTTGAAGGATTGTCACATCAAGACGTGAACTCTTGGCATGGCTTCATCAACCTCCTCATGCAAGTTAGTTTTTGGGAACTTGTCCGAAAATAAGTTCAGGAGGAGGAATACGTGTTTAGTAGTGGCCGCTAATTGTGTCACCTGCATGAATTACGGTGTGGTGGCGGACGTCGTTCGAGCTTATCCGTATGCTGAGTTGGCAGGTTTTCGATAATCTCGCACTGGTGCATCATATGCCTGTCTTCGTGATAGGGGTGAAAAGACCTGAAAATATCACATCTTGGGAATTGGATGAAGAAGTTGATCTACCCACCATAGCTACCTTATTAACCCAATACGGTATTGGCGCCCCCATTGAAGATAATGAATACAGGCAAAAGAGCGTGGCTTACTCCAAAGATGAAGATCACGCCGATCGTTTGGGCAGGGATAGCAAACAGATGAGGTTCAACCACTTTTTTTCTTCGGTCAAGAAATTGAAGGGAGAATTATTTAAATCATCGTATGACTATGTCAAATATGTTATCTTTTTGCTGGCATCGGTCAAAGCGGGAAGGTTAACACGACTTGGTTGAATCAATATTTACGTGTGTTAGCTACATTCAGTGATGAAATGAACAAAATTGGTAAAATATCTTGCGTGGCTATAATGAAAAAGAATTTATCCCTGCTGGAGGAAAGTTTTGTGGAAGATTTATATATGAGAAACTTGTTAGCTAAATTTAAAAGCTTTGGGGTATTAGATGAAATGTCGTATTTGATACGCGGTCGGGAAGGCGTTGGGAAGACGTATGTGGGATATACTAGGCTTGTGATGTGGCCTTGTGTTTCGATGAAGTATTGTTATTGACGTGTTTGTACAGTTTTTTTTCAATTGTATGTATTTGTATGGAATATTAATTCATTCCCCTGTATTTAGCATTGGTTACAAATATAAAATAACAATTCTGTCTGTCATTTGATTTTTCATTTAACCTCTTTCAAACTCAATATTATACTTATAAATAAACAAAATTGAAATGTATTCCTTTGTCCTTGGGTATACTTTGGCATGGGAAAAATGGAGATTAAGACTGATAAATATGTCTCACATGAGTGTGGAGTCAGCTCGCACGTGTGTGTGTGTGTACGTGATTTATCATCGGATAACGTCATCCCTGTCGGTTATTGGGGGAGATATCAAATTGATAAATATATGTCTTACATGAGGTTGAAATCAGCCGCCAAATATCCTTTTATCATGATACTACGAGTATCTAACGGCTGAGAGAGAGAGAGAGAGAGAGAGAGAGAGAGAGAGAGAGAGAGAGAAAGGGACAAAATGTAACGAGAGAGAGAGAGAGAGAGAGAGAGAGAGAGAAATCGATAGAGGCTACATTCGGGATGTGCATATGTAATATTCCCGTAGAGTTACGTGACGTCACGGGGGATAGAAAAGTGGAGTCAATTTCGGGTCCGGGGTTGAAAGGATGGTTTTATTCCCATAGAGTTACGTGACATCACAGGGGGTAGGAAAGTGGAGTCAATTTTGGGGTTGGGGGGGGATGAAATGATGGTTTTAATCCTGTAGAGTTACGTGACGTCATGGGGGCGGGGTAGGGAAGTGGAGTCAATTTGGGGTTGGGGCTTGAAATGATGGTTTTATTCCCGTAGAGTTACGTGACCTCACAGGGGGTAGAAAAGTGGAGTCAATTTGGGGTCGCGGGGAGATGAAAAGATGGTTTCAATCACGTAGAGTTACGTGACGTCATGGGGGCGGGGTAGGAAAGTGGAGTCAATTTGGGGTCGGGGTTGAAATGGTGGTTTTATTCCCGTAGAGTTACGTGACATCACAGGAGTAGAAAAGTGGAGTCAATTTGGGGTGTGGGGGGGGATGAAATTGTGGTTTTATTCCCGTGGAGTTACATGACGTCACAGGGAGGTTAGGAAAGTGGAGTCAATTTGGGGTCCATGGGTTGGAATGATGGTTTTATTCCTGTAGTGTTATGTGATGTCACGGGGGTAGAAAAGTGGAGTCAATTTGGGGTCGGTGGTGAGGGGGGTGTTGAAATTATGGTTTTATTCCCGTAGAGTTGCGTGACGTCACAGGTGGCCACGCCTCATCCCTTTTGGACCTCATGGACGTGCATGAGCTCATCAATAATGTGGAGTCGATTTGGGGTCAAGGGTGGCCACAACCCCTTTTGCACCTCGTCTACGTATATCAGCTTATAAGACAAGTGGAGTCGATTTGGGGTCGGGGGGGGGGGGCCACGCACCCTTTTGCAGGTCATCTAGGTATATGAGCTGATAAGACAAGTGGAGTCCATTTGGTGTCAGGGGTGGCCAAGCCCCCAAGAATAGTGGAGTCTATATGGGATCAGGGTGGCCACACCCCCTTTTGGGGGTTTGGGGGGTTGCCCCGTCCTTTTTTTGGCCTCACGTACGTACATGAGCTTATCAGGAGGGGGAGGGGGGGGGAGGGGGGGTGATTAGAAAAGTGGAGTCTATATGGGTCTTTTCCTCTACTTATGTCTAAATATTTGCATATATATATATATATATATATATATATATATATATATATATATATATATATATATATTATATATATATATATATATATTAGACGAATACCACAGGAAAATGATATTCAGAAATCCAAGCGCTTTCGTCTTTATTAAGACATTGTCAAGAAACGAATGAAATACAATTGGAGAGAAAGTTATCAAGTAAACAACAAGATCAAGAATACCAGAATAAAGACGATAGCGCTTGGATTTCTGAATATCATTTTCCTGTGGTATTCGCCTATTTAATGAAGTCACGTGCATCTACTGTGAGTTTTCAGCTATATATATATATTATATATATATATATATATATATATATATATATATATATATATATATATATATATATATATATATATCGAGCTACAATGTCCTTTAATATTTAATTCGCTCTACCTCGGAATTAATATATTTCATATATGCTTAACCGAAGGGGAATTTTTTCTCGATAATAGATTTGCCTGGACCAGGGCAAATCTATTATCGAGAAAAAAATTCCCTTCGGTTAAGCATATATGAAAATATATTAATTCCGAGGTAGAGCGAATTAGATATTAAAGGACATTGTAGCTCGATATATGTATATGAATCACGGAAATGTGATATGACTTATATATATATATATATATTATATATATATATATATATATATATATATATATATATATCACGATGCCGACCTTGTCCCATCGAAGCGTCGTTGAGTCCTGTATCCTAACTCGTTGGCCGATGGTGAGCTTGGGTAGAGGGAAGGCATGAGAATTGTAAAGGCTCATGGCTTGTCATTTTGGGCAGCAGTGCGACAGTCGTAATCTTCAGTCTTAGTTTGCCACTCCTCTGTGAATGATCTGGGGTGAGCCGGAACACAAGTGCGGAGAGGATGGCCATAGAGGATCTGCGCAGGGGAGTGTCCAGCAGGGTTCGGTGTATTCCGAAGCTCCATCAGTCCTCTATCAAAGGCTTCACAATCTATGTTCCCGGATGGGGCAGTCTTGATGATAAGGTGTTTAACAGCTTTCACTGCAGCTTCTGCGTGTCCATTAGCCTGAGGGTAATGTGGAGAAGTGATGATGTGATGAACTCCCCAGCGGTTGGCAAATTGCTTGAAGTCATGGCTGGAAAGTGGGGGTCCTCCATCAGTTCGTAAGCGGAGTGGAACACCAACCTCGCGGAAAAAAACACAGAACATTCTTGTAACTCTGGCTGCAGTTGTGTCACGTCCACAGGGAACAACCACAGGCCAGCCTGAAAGTATATCAGCAATAACAAGGAAGGATTTCCATGCTACGTGGAAGAAGTCAGCTGACACACTTTCGAAGGGCCGGGATGGATGGTCGTCACACATGTAAGGTTCTTGTTGCTGACTAGGGAGAAGCTGTTGGCAGGCCTCACTGCTTTCTACTTTACTCTTGATATCTGCTTTGATACCTGGCCAGAATACTGTCTGCATTGCACGACGTCGAGTAGCTTCAATCCCTCAATGGCTGTCGTGGAGTCGATCCAAGGTGCGTCTACGGAGGGCTGCAGGGATGACGATCCGGGGTCCATGCAATACTAACTCTCCATCCGCGTAAAGGTTGTCCTGCAGCTTCCAATACGGGAGGGAGGAAGCATGGAGATCATAGCGGTTGGAGACGTAGTGAACGAGACGACTGTAATCTTGATCCTGGGATGCGGCCGTGCGGATTCCTTGTAGAGACTTGTCTTTTTCGATGATGGGTCCTGTTGCCTGGTTGTCAGTGGAAGTGGCGGTGCTGGCAACAATACGCCTGACATGTGCAGTCGAAGTGGTGCAGTCCTCTTCATCTTCAGGTGTGGGGCAACTGGTTGGGAAGCGAGACAGGGCGTCTGGTATGCAAAATTGTTTCCCTGCGCGCCATACTGCAGTGAAGATGTAGGGGGCCACTTTCATCTTGAGGCGCTGAAGCCGTGGATTCTCAATAGCATCTAAAGTGTAGTGATTGAGAATTGGTATCAAGGGGCGATGGTCAGTCATTAAGGTGAAATGTTGAAGTCCAGACAAGTATAGGCGGCACTTAGCTATAGCCCAAGTGACTGCAAGTAGCTCCAGCTCTATGGTGGCGTAGCGAGTCTCTGTATCCGTAAGGAAACGAGAGCCACACTGGACGAGACACATCTGACCTCGGCCGTTAACTTGAAATAGGGCATAGCCGAGACCGTATAGGCGTGAGGCATCTGTTTGTAGAACCACAGGCGAGGCAAGATTGAAGGGTGCCAGGACAGGTGGTGAAGTCAGAGCTGTCTTGACTCTTAAATGCTCGCTTATGGTTGGGCGTCCAGACGAATGAGCATTTGGGGCTCATAAGTGGATGTAGGGGCTGTGCTGCTACTGCGATTTCTGGAGTGAAGTCGGCAAGTTGATTGACCAGACCCATAAACGACCTGACGTCTGTGACATTGGACGGTGTAGGGAAGTCGCGTATAGCTGATACCTTGTCGGGGTCTGCTGCAATACCATCGAATGATAAGACATAACCGCAAAAGTTAACTTTAGGGGCGGCTACAGTAAATTTCTCCTTGTTGAGGGTGATGCCATACTGACGGCCTCTGGTCAGCATTTGGTGGACGTATTGTAGGTGGGAAGGGAGATCCTCATCGGAAAGGAAAATGTCATCTACCACCTTCACACAGTTGGGAACACCTTGTAGTGCCATATCTCCACGGAGGCAGTATGCATCACTTGTTGCTGAAAATCTCATCGGGCCACGACAGTGCTGGAATCTTCCATACGGAGTTATAAATGTAGTCAGGTGGCGGTCCTCTTCTGCCAACTCCATTTGCCAATAGCCATGCAGGGCATCTGCTGTGGTGAAGTACTTCGCAGTAGGAGAGATGTTGCGGACGGCATCACGGGGCGTAGATGAAGGGTGTGTAGGGCGGGCTATCTGAGAATTTAGGTGGGTGTGATCCACAGTGATGCGCACACCTTTGTCCTTGGGTACCAAGACCATGGGATGGCACCATTCAGAGGGTTCGTCGCCTGCTGGTCTGATGATTCCTTGTCGCACCAAGGAGTCAAGTTCTTCTTTCACTTGATCTCTGAGAGCGAACGGAATGGGCCTGGGTGTATGCACAGCGAATGGTGTAGCACCAGGTTTCAGGTGAATCCTCATCAGAGGGCCTGCCATTTTCTTTAGTGGCTGGGTTTGTAGATCCTTCTTGGATATGAGGACGTCGCTGAAGTGCCGAAGAAAATAGTCCTTAATAGCTGTGGGTGACGTCATGGCATAGGCAGGAAACTGAGCGCATCTGTTGACATGTGTTACCTTGAGGATGGGCTTCGGGAATTCCGGTGACACTATGGCGAGGGCTCGGCAATGTTCACGGGAGAGGAGGGGAGTCTGGATATCCTCATGAACATGTATGGTTGCTGAACAAGACTTGTTGCCAAGACAAAGGGTTGCCTGGAAGTATCCTACAGCCGGTGTCATGGGGGATGCATCTGCTGTCACAATGTCTGTCATGGGTGGAGGTTCGAGCCTTGTCCGAGGTATGCGGAGTGCATCCAAATGTATGGTGCCAATCACTGTGATGTCTGCTCCTGTATCGGGGATTAGCTGGAATTGTGCTGATATATCGCCAAATAACAAAATGACAGTGACTGGTGTGGGGGACTCACTACCCAAGTTATCACCCACGAAACGGCAGCTGGGATTTGACTTATTAGGAGGAGGTGAAGCTGTATACCCAGTCTGACTTTTCTTGGTCGACCTGCATATCTTCTCAAAATGTCCCTGTTTCTGGCAGGTCTTGCACTGAGCTTCCTTAGCAGGGCATTTCTGAGTGCGGGCCAATGACCCGTGCGTCTGCAGTTATTGCACGATACACCCGTGGCTGGGCATTGTCCGGAATCGTGTTTGTGAGAGCAATATTGACAAGGGTCACTGTTTGGAGACTGGTGAGAACGTTGGTCAGGAGATCGATGAGAAGTCCTCTTCTGTAGATGCTGGTTCTTCTTGTATGTAGATACTGCGTTGACCTGGCTAGGGGCAGATGCAATGGCTGATGCAGTCACACGTGTAGATTCGTAGGAGCGGCAGCATGTCACGAACTCTGCGAGGGTAGATGAGGGTTGGAGGGGGATAAGGCGTTGTATTAACTCTTCGTCTCTCACACCCATCAAAATTACCATCTGCAATTGCCGTTCAGTGCAGGAGGTGGGGTTGCCAGTGCATAAGTCCACTTCATCAGCGAGATCCTTGAGGCGTGCGTAGTAGTTTGCAAATGATTCTCCGACAGCCTGTTTGCAGGACAACAATTCTCTGCGTCGTAAGGCTTCATTTCTGAGGCTGTGAAAGTGCTTTTGAAGTGTATCCAACACCTCTGTAAGGGAAAGTGATGTGTTGGTGGGGATGCCCAGTGTATGCGTAAGCAGGCGCTGGACGTCCAGGGAGATGCAAGTTCTCAGGTGAATCAGCTGGGAAGTTTGATGTAACCTATCAAGTCCAACTAATGCTGCATAATCCTCAAAACGGAGTCTCCATTGGCGAAACACTTGGTACATTGCATCTTGTTGCAGGAGAGGTGGGGGATGGACCTTAGGCTTCCTGGAAATTGTAGGTGTATGCTCTGAGAAGCCAGGGGGTGGAGGAACAGGTGTAAAAGGAGGTGCAATCATGGGGTTAGGTTGCTGGGGTTGTGATGCCGCAATCTGTCCTGATAGCAAGGAGAAAAGAGACATGAACCGCTGGTTGTCTTCCTGTCTTGATAGCTCCATCTGTAGTCTGAAGTTCTGCTCCTCTTGTCGTCGTCGGTCTTGCTCTTGCATGCTGGAAGTCTGCAGAAAGTGTATAAGATGAAGTATGTCATTATTCTGGTCTCCTGTCCTATTGGGAGTCAGAGGAGGAGGGAGAGTGGTGCTGGTATCTTCATCAGTGGTGGGTAGGTGCACAGGTACCTCGTCTCTCATCAGACCCTCCATTTGATCCTCTGCCTGATCCGCTGTCTGGTCCTCTGTCTCATCCGCTGTCTGATCCATTAAATCAATTAGCTTTTCCTCTTGCTGAGCCATATCGTGTTCGGTGTCGTAAGAGAGTTTGAGAGCTGTAGAATGTCAGAAAAATATCCAAGTCGCTGTATGTAAGTGAAAGAAAGCACTTAGGATATTTTAAAAATTACAACGTTTTTCAGTGTGCTTGTACAATTAGCGGCAGTCGGGTGGGGTGAGTGAGTGTGTGTTGCGAGCTAGCAACCAGAGGGGAGGCGGGAGGGGTGAGAGTGCCTCTGGTCCTCTGGGGGAGCGCCTCGGGCCTCAGTCACCATCGATGCATGACGAGGGATGTATGGTGGGGGCTCCCAAGAAAACAGGTGCTAGAGTTTAAGAAGAAAGCTTGGCAAGGACACTTTAATATAATACAACACAACACTGTCACTCTAACCCTGCACTGCACAAACACTGTATCACTCTTGGAGACACTTTATCATTCTTGGAGACACTATAGTAAACTGTCGTTGATATCTTGAGTCACTGTAAGGAATCCAATGTGCGAGACGAGAAGTAAGAGGCAATGGCGGTCGTCTTCTTGGAGTCAATACCTGCGGTTACTCACTGCGCCATGTGTGGAATGCTGCCACATACATCCATGCAAGAAATGGAATGAAGGGGTGACAAATTAAATCCGTAGATTCTTTAAAATCTTGTAATGAAGATAAACAGACATCAAGACGACAGCAGCGGGAAGCAGGTCCGCGCTTGTCACAACAATGACCACTGGACAGTGACTGACTATGCATATGGCGGGAAATGAAGGCAGTGTTGACACATCTAATTACAATGTTGCCACGATGCATAATGAAATAGTGGTCTCACAGTATGTGCAATGGGAAATAAACATGGAAACATAAATATAATTCTTCTATAGAATAATACAAAGCAAATGTACAAAATGTTCATAAACTGTACGTAATGTAATTAATATACAGCATAACATTAAATATCTATACATATATATATATATAAATATATATATATTATATATATATATATATATATATATATATAAAGGTTTTTTGCCACGAAGGAAAAAAGGAAAAAGCGAGATAGCCGAGTACTTTCGGTCCTGTTCGGACCCTTTACTTAAGGCAAACTGATTTTACAGAGGACAACATAGTCAAAAGAAGGCTTAATATCCAAACTGACACTACAAGATTAGCAATAAGGGCGATTTCACTCTACAGAAAGGAGGAAACGCCTGAGGGTAGCCACACCTTGGGGGACATACGCAGTATACAAGTTACTCTTCCAGAAAACAGTACATTTTGAAAAAACACGGAAGCATATACAATTTAATATCATGAAATTTACACAAATTTTCCCCAAAAAATTATTATTAATGAAAAGCCGAAAGAAAATATAAATATATATATCGAGCAAGAGAAAGAGGGAGAGAGAATATCGAACCAGAGAGAGAGAGAAAGAGAGAGAGAGAGAGAGAGAAAGAAAGAAATAATAGCTATATACATGTGGGACTAATTTATTAGTTGTTCATCTATTTTAAGGTCTTTCATAAACATCTTACAAATATATGGGTCCAAATGGTACATTCCCAGACTAAGATTTAGGTTGTTTTTATTAGTGATTTGTATAATTGCCGATTCCAGTAAATTTCTTGAAACATAATCATTAGATCTAGCAATTACCGAGGTATCACCCCAATTAATACAATGAGATTTTTCACTCAGATGGATAAACAGTGCATTTGAAGTCTGAGCTGTTCTAACTGAATGCATATGCTGCTTAATACGTACACATAAATTTTTACTTGGCTGGCCAACGTAAAACGATGGGCAATCCTTACAAGGAATTTTGTAAATGATGTTATTTGTTACAGTACTATTCTTAATTAGCATATCTTTAATGGTATTAACATTAAACGATTTAAATATTGATTTAATGGTTTCAAATCCACGAAAGTAAGGTAAGCTAAGTACATTTTTAGGCATTTCTTTTTCATTAATAGCAACACTATAAAACTTTTTGTGAGCTTTTTGATAACATAAATCAATTAAATGAGGTGGGTAGCAGAGATCGTTTCCTATCTTTTTTATGTATTCTATTTCTTGGTCAAGATATTGTGGACTCGTGATACGCAAAGCGCCAGGAACATAGAAGAAAAAATTGAAATTTTAATATTAAGATGGTGGCCAGAATAAAAATGTACATATGTTAAATTATTTGTGGGTTTTCTATAAATACTGAATTTGCATTGGAAAGATTCTCTATGTATTAATACATCTAGGAAAGGGATGACATTGTTATTTTCTATTTCAACAGTGAATTTTAACTTTTGACTATATTGTCCTCTGTAAAATCAGTTTCCCTTAAGTAAAGGGTCCGAACAGGACCGAAAGTACTCGGCTATCTCGCTTTTTCATTTTTTCCTTCGTGGCAAAAACCCTTTATTTATACATAGCATCACGTTTTATACACTTCGTGATCAAGTTATTCATATATATATATATATATATATATATATATATATATATATATATATATATATATATATATATATATATATATATATATATATTGATGGGCTTGTACGGTGGTAATCCGCCCTTCTGTTTGTACTACAAACGATTGAAAGAAATAGAATTTCCTGCTAACTTATTAATCAGAACGTTATTAATCCTCTTATCAGGGGATTGTAAAACACTTTTGAAGCGTAATAGGAATGACTTTCCTCCTCAAGTGTGACATAAACCGAATTTTCTGAAACTTTTCGAAAACAGAGCAATAAAAACTTTTCATCGGCAGTAAAAACGACGCTCCACCGTCCATAGCACATATTCTGGCTTTAAGTCGCTCATAAAAAAACAATCCTTTCTTTTCCTTAATTGTTTTTTATAGCGATTATGTGAAATGTGAAAAAGAGGATCAAGATTGTAAATTAAGAGATCTGCGAAGATCTGGAATTAAAGGTGAATATTTATTGAGTTATTCTGGGTCACCTGCATTCATACTTTCAGTAGAGCAGACCTCTGAAATAATGCGGTTTGACATCTGAAATATATCTGAAATTTGAATTCATGGCTGTTAAGAGAGAACGTGATCGTCATATAAATAACGTTACAACACCATGAAAACTTGATCAGAAATTTCCGGAGTATTGTAGCATTTTGTTAGACTGAGAACAAAACTGACTTTGATGTTAACTTCTTAGAAAAAACGGCTAACTTCTTTTAAAATGATTAACAGTGTATATCGAAATGAAAGCATATAATTATCTCATGTTTGCAAATTAAATCCAAGTGTTAGACAACTCACAAGTTTACCCCAAGAAGAGATTTCCATATCTTGATAAAAAAATATTCTATGAAGCTCCAAGAGTCATAAACTAGCAAGTTTCGTAGTATAGTTAACTACTGCGAACGTCAAAAACTTTCTAGAATATCATGAAGGAATGCATTCTGATTCCCTTCCTTTCACACTCCATAACATCTGAACAATCACTTTCTCGGCTGGAACGACGGTAAATCTTCCCATTCACGTAATGATACTTTCTTTGAACACCTTTTAAGAACATCGGCATGAGGGTCGGTGCGCGCTGTTTTAAGTAGTGCGTAAGTTTACGGATCCAAGTTGCGGATAACACCGGATTAGCGATCAGGGCCGACGTGCGGATTCCTTTGCGTCTTAAGCACACACACACTGCGCTTGCTGATCCGGCTTCATTCGCTTTCGCTGATCCGGCTCATCCCGACATTCCGCCCCGACTTCTGGTTTGGTACACCTGAACTTTTGGAATGTTCGTCTATTTTTAAACGCCAAGATTTAGCTTCCAAACGCGTCACTTACAACAACATGCAATAATCATACTCCGTGGTAGGTGACAGTTATGCCTGTGGAATATTCATCATTGGAAAGAGTCCTTTCTATTTCGCTAAACTTATCACCGTCTTTCTCAATTCGTTCTGGCTGAATTTTATGACCTTTCATTAGAAACGAATCCAGTCTCTTGGTTAATAAATGAGCCGCTGAAAAGGAACACATTATTTCTCCTTCTCTGGAAAATATTACTTTGCTAACTGAATCATTTTGTTGCAGAGAATTCCCACTTGTTTCATAGGTGCGGAAAAGGAGTAAAATATGAAACGTATTTGTACATTTTTAATCATTAGCTCAAGATTCTGCCTACTTACTTTCGATAGAGGTAAGGTGGCTATCAAATTTTTCTAATCTTACATAACAGACAGCTAGATCTTCATAATAATATAAAAAATTGAACCACCATTATTAAGTGGGATTAATACACACAGACACACACACACACACACACACACACACACACATATATATATATATATATATATATATATATATATATATATATATATATATATATATATATATATGATATATATATATAAGTCATATCACATTTCCGTGATTCATATACATATATCATCGAGCTACAATGTCCTTTAATATCTAATTCGCTCTACCTCGGAATTAATATATTTTCATATATGCTTAACCGAAGGGGAATTTTTTCTCGATAATAGACTTGCCTGGACCGGGCGCGAACCCACGGAGCCTTTCAAATCCAGGAACATCAGTAAAGCTTCACTGACGTTCCTTGATTTGAAAGGCTCCGTGGGTTCGCGCCCCGGTCCAGGCAAGTCTATTATCGAGAAAAAATTCCCCTTCGGTTAAGCATATATGAAAATATATTAATTCCGAGGTAGAGCGAATTAGATATTAAAGGACATTGTAGCTCGATATACATATATATACATATGGCATATATTTATTTTTTATTTATTACATATTATGACCATATGTATAGAATATATAAAAATTTTTTAAAAATTTTTTATTTAAAAAAAATTTTTTGGTATCTAGTATATATATATATATATATATATATGATTATATATATACATGCACACATGCACATATATGTTACATATATATATATATATATATATATTATATATATATATATATATATATATATATATAGATATATATATATATATATATATATATATATATATATATATATATCTGATATATATCGATATACATATGTATAATATATTATATATATATATATATATATATACCCACACGTATATATACATACGTATATATATAATCATATATATTATATATATATAATTATATATATATATATATATATATTATATATATACTCAGTGAACAATTTTTATATCCTACCATGCAATCAGTCCATCCTACCACTCTTTAATATTTGATGTTTCTAATGAAATTTAACAACTACAGGAGGTCATCAGAGGGTGTCAGGACAGCATTCCATGATTTGGGATATTACTTCCTTTGATGAAAATTAAAGAAATTTGTTCGACTTTTTATTACTCTCTGTTACCTAAACGACAATTATGGCAATTGCTGTCTGAACCATTCATCTACATCAAATTATAGGTTTCAAGCAATGCGACTGTTGATGGAAAAGTATATATCAGTTTCCCAGTCAACCTAATTAACGGGAATTGAAAATTACCTTTGCAAACAAAGCCAAGTTATTTTCTTAATTTGTAAAATAATAATCGTAATACATGATACAAATTTAAAAGTTTCATAATTCATGGTATAGTTTAACGACTGATAAAATCTTAAATGAAAAAAATATTCTCCTGAATACTTAAAATTAAACACAAAAAGACATGAAAGATAAGAGAATCGTTTGAATGTACCTGTGTGATTACAGTAAGAGATTACTTCGGAAATTTCATCGGTGATTACATGGACGAGCTTATATATTCATACTTCATCATTCCTGCTATTCTGGCAATGATCCATGATTTCTATATTTTTTTCAAAAGAAATAAAAAAAAAGAAAATGTCCAGTTTCCAGTTTGTATTGCCACAAAAATATAGAGCTTTTCCCGTTGAATTTGTTGTGGTTTATGCGCTGTTGGGACTCACAGGGTCTCTTTGTGGAAAAGAATTTCGTCCATCTTTTCGTGTGATGCCAGACTCAATTCTCGCTTTTTCATGTACTACGTGTTTTTCTCCCGTTAATGACCATTTCTTGACTTATTAAAATCTCGACAGAAAAACTCAGAGAAATAAAAGGGAAATCCCTTCCACGTTGAATTCACAACACAAATAATACAGACAAATATATGTGTAAATCTTTAAACATTGGTTACTCTATGCGTGGGCAAAAATATAGTAGTATATACTATATACAAGAGAGGGTATTAAAATGGATATACAAGTCTGAACATTAGTTCAATAATGTTTCCCAGGATTAAAGTCCAGTTTTAGCTAAAAGCGCCTCGCAGGAAAATGCGTAAGCACCGAATGCACAGTATTTTTATTTTGGTGCCCGGTTGCATATTTGCTGGATAGTCAGGGACTGTGGTGGGCAGTAGGTGAAATATCGGTAAAAATGTTCGAACGAGAGAGAGAGAGCGATTCGCCATCACGGACTATTGTTTTTCCCTGCAAGTTTATGAGACTCTTTTCCATATGGGCCAATAGGATAAGGGAGTTTGGCGCGATACATGATTATTCAGTATACATAAATCATTCATATTCATACCTCATATCCCCCGTAGGAAGATGGTGCTGAGAGCGTACCTCACGTGGCGTACCTACATATCAGGATTAATCCAGCCTACATATTATCATTACTTAAGGTTCTTTGCAGCTTCCCTTCGGCCCTTAGCTACAATTTCATTCTTTTAAGTGCACCTCCGTTCTTATTCTCTTTCTTCCATCTGACTTTCCATTCTCTTAAACAATTGTTTCATAGTGTTTTCCTTCTGTTACACCTTTCAAGCGCTTTTACTGTTAATCTCCCTTTCAGAGCTAAATGACCCGATTTGTCACAACAGCTCCCCCACCCCACCCCCCCACCCCCCCCTTTCCCCTGCCTTCGTCCTGGCGCCATTATTGCGTACTGCATGGTTGAATCCAAAGTAACTTTACAGTGTGTGTAGGCCTCCATTCAAAACCTATTTGGACGCCGAAGCCATCCCAACGACAAGGTGTTGTGTTTTGTGTAGATGTTCTTAATCAGTCACGTGAATTTCGTAATTATTTGATAAACTCTCGACTCTGTTTCAAAGAGCCAAGTGATCATATCAGCCTCACTTTTGCCAGTGCAGAGTATCGTTTAATAAGTGCTTTTATTGCGTGCAAGACGTTTGTTAAGGCAATCCTTGGCACCTTCTGTACACTGCCTTGACCTTGTTTCATATTTCTGTGCTTTGCCTGGCCTTCATTCGTCATCCTCTCCGTTACAGAGACCTTTAGCAGTGGAATTCTCTCACATTGATTACTGAATTAATTGGATTGACAGTTCAGTAATTGCAAGGTCAAGAGATGACTTATCACGAAATCTTTCAGAATCTGCTTTAATACAACTTACTTTTCATTGTAATTTCAATGTTAGTCGTGGCCTTTTTCGTTTAGAACCTTGTATCTGTAACATGTTTAAGAATGACCTCAAAGATATAATTACTGACTTAAATAAAAATCAGTTGCCTTAGAGTTATTAATTTTTGTTGTAATGTATATCTGTCATGTATTGTGAATATGGTTTTGCTTACCAAATTCCGAATAGCTGTCACCTATAATCCTTTAATTGTCTGGAAATTGTATCTGAGATGATTGTCTTAAACCTTTAATTGCACCCATTGTTTATGCTTGTTTGGGAAGGTTTCTTATCTTCCAGGTGTGTCGGATTCTAGGTACTAATCCCTTTATAATCCCTATCTGTCAGTTATACGAATCTTCTTGTATTGTCTTTTCTCGTATTTATGTCAGTATCTGCTCAGTAGAGGACTTTTAAAGTCGAAAGATCTTGGAGACCTCCTTCGTTTATTTTTCCTTCGTGGCATTTATCTTTATTTATGGATTTATCACGTTCCTAACTTTCGTGATTCAGTTATATATATATATATATATATATATATATATATATATATATATATGTGTGTGTGTGTGTGTGTGTGATATATATATATATATATATATATATATATTATATATATATATATATATGTGTGTGTGTGTGTGTGTGTGTGTGTGTGTGTGTAGATATAGTTATATATATTATATATATATATATATATATATATATATATATATATATATATATCATATATATATGATATTGTAAAGGTTTTTATTATTTCGGGCGTAACAAAATAACACACTCTTTATATTAAATTAAAGGGTATATCCATACAGAGGAGATGTGAAAAGAGGGCAGTCAAAACTCCTGACGAAGGATTACTTAGAAGCCAATGGGTGTATAAGTGCGTAAGTAAGCTTAATGTGGGCTACCGGGAACCCTTAAATATCGGAATGTAGGGGTGGTGAGTAATTAATTCTTCATTTTTGGAAATTTACCGGTGGCTTTTTCCTCTGATACGAAAAGCTTCCTGTGTAACCAAGGTTGGTCTCTTAGTCACGGCGACAAGGATTTCTATAGCGAATCGTAGTGCTGAATCAATTTTTCTTTCGATGTCCAGTTTTATTAAGATTGCAGGTGAGTCCTCTCTAGATGTTTGTCTTACAATATTCAGTTTAGCACGTGTTCTGTATATTAGGGTGATCTGTGGGAGTTTCGCTGCTCGATGGCCGGTGTTGAATTTTAGGACGAGATCCCTCGTCTTCCCGGATTGAAAACACTTTTACTTTTACTGGCGTCGTTGCCACCGGTGATGTTGTTGTTGAAGCCGACCTCTTCATAATTCCTTCGTCTGCCGTCAGTGCCGTAGAATTTTTATTTTTACGGAACAGGCCGTCGTTTCTATATTACTGTAATGAAACATTGAAACTCAACTTCAACTATAACTTTTACATTACACTGATGAACTGAATGCTAAGAAATTCACAATTTCGTGAAAAAATTTGTGTAATGAAAATCCACAATAATGTAGTAAGCTATATTGCTATGCTAAATACAAAAGCAAAGACTTTCGACCTTAACAGTGTCAATGCAAACACTGCTGAGGAACATCGTTCAGGTGTTCGAGAGTCTTTGCTTTTGTATTTGCAGAGTAATATAGTTTACTATATAATTGTGGAATTTTATTACATAGATAAATTGAATGCAAAACAGCTCTAAATCAATAATTGAATAACAAAATAAAAAAATAAAAAACATCAAATTGGGCTATTCCGGATACCTCACGCTCAGATGAATTTCTTCTTGGAAAAGCCACAGGAAAATGTTAGTCCTTGTCTATCAAGTGGGTATGGTATATTATTCCAACATGCTGCTGTCAGCTCCCAGGTAAAAGTCGAATCCGAAAACAACTTCCTCGTGGAATTATCAGTTATGAAAAGAGAGAAAGGTCCTGTACAGCTTTGCACTCATCAAACCCAGCGGCTATCAGTTAGTTATGAAGATCCTCTCTTTGAACTGGATGCACGAGGGTTATTGAACAAAGATTAGATTCCCAATAAGTTGGTGTTAGTAAAAATAAGAAGGTTTTAGTATAACCCTTTTTTGCAATGCATTTCATAAAACTACCAAATACAGATCGTAATTCTATGCAGGTGATATTTGGAGACTATAGCACTTTCCGTTCAATATTCATAATGCTTCAATATTCGTTTATATATATATATATATATATTAATAATATACATATATATAGTATATATATATACATATATATATACATATATTATATATATATAAATATATATATATATATATATATACTATATATATATATATATATATATAGTATATATAGAATTATGGGGAAAGCAAAACTGGAAGAATGGAAAGAAATTAGAATCCTCACATAACAGAATTGAGAATCTTGGCTTACAGGTGACTTGTAGGATACTTACCAACTTAAATCATGAAAAATCCTAGGAAAATTGCTTTTAGAAAGATATAAAAAGGAAAATCGACGTTTTCATGTCATGGCTGACGATAACGACAGTGTTTGCTTTTCTTTTCTTTTTCTTTTTTTTTTTTACGTAATGATCACAATTTCCACCAACGACGTGCGGGAATTCCAGTAGAGGGTTAGTGCTGTCAGTGCACCTCATATGGTGCACTGTAAGCATTACCAAATATTGTCTGTAGCGTCTCTTTTACTTTACTTCCATTCTCGTTACCTCTCTTCATTTTTCTGTCCAACCTCTCTACTTTTACTTCTTAGTGCAACTATGGAGGTTTTCGCCCAGTTCGACCCTCGGATCCTTGTACAGTAATCGGCTCCTCTATTTTCTAGATATCTTTATCATACTGTCCAGTCACTCCAACTCCCTCTTTTCACTGTCTTAAGCTTCACTTGTTATTTATGGAGACTGTAATGCAAAGGACAGCGAATGGCTATATTTAGATTCCACTGATTAAAACAAGGCCGGTCTCCTGTTAAGCTCTGTGTATCTTCCGATCTTGTCCAGCTAACTGAGGAACTCACACATATATCTGGTAACAATTTAGACCTCAAATTCACAGATGTTCCACCATTGGCAATGCCAAGGTCTGCGAATATATAGGAACTTCTGGTCATTGTGCTATTGAGATGGACATATCTCAATTAGTATATTCCTAATGCCACCATTGGAAAAACGGTTTGGCTGAAATCTAGAGCCAAGCTTAGCGTGAAAAACGGACCAAATTGAGCACATGAAGACGAAATCGTTAAAATGAAAATGACACCATTTTTGCTGAGTTTTGCTGTGCCGCGAGTAGAACTTACAATGATTCCTTGAGGGGAAGCTTGGAGGAATTACTCAGTCTCATCTATGATGAACTCAATTGGCATCATCTGTCTTTGGGTCAGTCTTGTCTACCACTCCACCACTGCTAACAGATGTTGGTAGATTGGCTAGTGGCCTCGGGAAAAGGCTGAACTGCTTCATCGAGCTTTTGAAGCGAAGTAATCAGCTGAGGATGTCCCTCTCCTTGATACTTGTCATCCTGGAGCTATTCTTACAAAATATGTATTTTGCCCTTAGGGATATTAAGAAAATTCTTGATAATCTTGATAGGTGGTGGGTAGTATATTCTGGGTTTTTTTCTATTTTTTATTTTAAGTTTATAGCTTGTTGTTTCCCAAGATCTAGAAATGTCTATAATGTGCCATATTTGCGAGTAAGAACAAGCTTAGTAATATATAAGCAGACTGCTGTAACTACAGGCCAATTTCTATTCTTGTGCTCTACAAAGTTGCTGAAAAATTATTTTTAAGCCACTATATAAGTAAGTGGAATCTAAAGAATTGTTAGCTGATTGTCAATATGCATATAGGAAGCAGTTATGTAGAGAACCTTGATAAAGGTTTTGAGTGAAGAGTAATTCAAATAGATTTTGCTGCTTTCGATGTAATAAATCACAAAGCACTTATTTTTAAAGTTCAGAATCTTACTGCGGG
The DNA here is from genome assembly GCF_015104395.2 of Macrobrachium nipponense. Classification (NCBI taxonomy): domain Eukaryota; kingdom Metazoa; phylum Arthropoda; class Malacostraca; order Decapoda; family Palaemonidae; genus Macrobrachium; species Macrobrachium nipponense. The sequence goes on along the minus strand of NC_061107.1, from coordinate 129,515,174 downwards.
TGGATATGCTTCATGATCACTATAGGATTTCCTTAAAGGTAGGTAGCAGTGAGTTGCTGTTGATGGAATCTTTAGCGAACCAAGGCTTATTGAGTCTGGAGTTCCACAGAGTAGTGTTCTTGGTCCACTGTTATTTTTAATCTACCTATACAACTGATATGATTGTTGGCCTGGAAAACAAGATTGTTCAGTATGCTGATGAAGCAACGCTTGTGGATATAGTAAAGTCTCCACTTATAAGAAAGGAGGTTACCCTCAGCCTCAATCGGGACATGGAGCAGATCAGTGAATGTTGCAGTCGGTGGGATATGAGGCTGGACTCCAATAAAAGAAAACAATATTCATTAGCAGATCTCGTACAGATTTCCCACCTCATCTTTCCTTTCAGGTGGATAGGACTCTGCTGAATGAGTCTATAGCTTTAACTATTCTAGGAGCAACTTGGACTCATATCATACTTTTGAGAACCATCTCATAAAAGTTCCAGCAAATGTCGCACGAAAGTTAGGTGCTGTTCGTGATCCTTCAAGTATTTATAACTAATAAAATCAGTGCAAGCTGTTTTAGGTCGTTTGTCCTACCTTCACTACAATACTGTTCAATGTTGTGGACGTCTGTCTCTGCCAGAGATTTATCTCTATTAGGTAGTGGTTCGTGGTGGCAGATTTACGTTCGTGATGCTAGTAGTTATGACTTGACCATCAGCGGATGGTCGCTTGATTGTCAACGTTTCATAAGTTTTATTTTAATAGAGGTCTTTCACATTCACAATTGATACATGAAGTCCTTTTCCTACCGAGAACGACCAGATTTGCTGATCAGCAGCACCAATATTCAGTAAATGTACCTCGTTGTCGAACTTCTCAGTTTCAGAGGTCCTTTATTCTTCACATCCTGTTGAACTGTGGAATGGCCTCTCTGAGGATGTCACGCAACTGGAACTTCATAAGTTCGAAGGAAGATGCAACGCATTACCTTCCTAATATAATATTCCAATGATTTACTTACATTTTTTTTATTGATTTATTAATTTGATAATTCATCTGCTTTCCCAATAACTTATCTCCCCTTTCTGTATTTCCCTTTACCATTTGTTACGTCTTTTGAATGAACTCCATATTCTTTGGAGGCTTGATTTTCCAGTCAATGGCTCCTGTTTGCTTGTTCCGTATGAATAGGTTTTATCTTCTGAATAGTAATAATAATAGTAATAATAATAGTAATAATACTAATGGAGAAACAAATCCACAAGTATGTAAATGTACATATATTTCAATTTAAAAACAGCAAAGATAGCTTTCGGGAATCTGTTCGGTTCCCCTTGTCAATCTGACACGTTGATATAGCACTCCAGCGAAGTAAACATAACAGGAGTCAAAAATTAAGTGACTTGTTTATGAACAATGGAAGCGGTCGTCAATAAATGATAATAATAATAAAGAAACGCAGTTTTGGCTTAGCAGCCTAAATTTAATAAAGTCAATCAGTACAACTCCGTGTTATGCAAAGGTCTTCTTTTCTTTGATATTCAGCCACTCATATCTTTCTCGGGTTTTCGCGTTACAAATTTCACCTCATCCCATACTTCTCTGCCATAGTTCTCATCTGTGTGGGCCGAATCTTCCAACTACTCTAGTGCCCACTAGAGCCCTCCTCACTGTCACGCAGAATTTAATTCCTGGCCTGTTTGTCCCTTATTGACTTTAGACAACTTCACAAAGACTGATAGATAGTGGCGGAAGTTTCCCTGATGTAGGTTAGGGCGACAATATAGATGAATACTGAGATGGCTGAAAAACATTAGCACCTCATTTGTTTGTATACCGTCAGCGTACGATATATATTGTATACTTCTATTAGTAAGGCCTCTTGAAAACGTAAATCTGTACAATCTGACCTCAATCAATCAGTGGACCTTAGCTGTTTTAAATATAACAAATGTCTTTTTATACCATAGACAGTTAGTGTATATATATATATATATATATATATATATATATATATATATATATATATATATATGGTATGTGTGTGTGTGTGTATTTTGTGTATGAGCTTCCTTTGACCATTCCGAGCAGTCGTTCGTTAGAAAAATTTTGCAATACTAATTCTTCCTCATAATTTTACTCAGTGGCAAATATCCAGACTGGAGCTTGCTTTTTATAATTTATTTCTCATTATCTGGAATAATTACATCGTGTTCAGTAGTTAAAAAAAAAGTGTGCAGTAAAAAAAAAAAAAAAAGCGTGCAATAAAAAAATAAAAAAAAAAAAGTCATGAATGCTGCACCCAGTTCGGCGGTGGATGAGAAAGATGAGATAATAAGGTTATCTGAATTTGGAATCGGAACAAAAATGAAAATACAGAGCCTTATCCCGTTGAATTTGTTGTGGCTTCGCTGGAAATTGCGAGATCTCTTTGTGGAAAATAATTTTGCTTCGCTCTCGCATTGGTGATGGAGGAGATTTTTGCTCTTACCTTTTTCTTTTCTGTACATCTAAATGTTAGGTTTGTTATAACCTGAAATTCTTCCCCCCATGACTATTTCAGGTATATAATAACCATATATTAAAAGGAGAGGAGGGAATTGTTCCATTAATCTAGTTTGGTTCGAGCACTCTTGAAACAATTGAAAAAGTAATTGTTTCGACTTCTATTATACAAAAATAGAAATAAGATGGATACAATTTTCCTAAACTTTTTCCTATTCATTATTTCTTGTAGATATTATTATATGGACTAGAGAGAAGATAAATATTTCATTAATTTAGTTAAGTTGAAGATCCCTTGCAAGAAGAATAGATTTTAAAAAATTCAAACATATTTTTTTTTTTAATTCTCCCCCAAAAATAGAAAATAGGGTGGATACAGTTTTCCTATTTAAATTTGCCCCTTGATTATTTCATGTAGATAATAATTATACATGGACCAGAGAGAAGATAAGTATTTCATTAATTTGGTTAAGCTAAAGCGCCGTTGCATTAATTATAAAATGTAAAAAAAATAACATTTTTTTTTCTGAATTTTCTCTCGCAGAAATAGAAATGCAATACTTGCCATAAGAATTTGATAGGAATTAAATTAAATTAATGAAACTCACCAATAAAAGAAAAAACAAAAAACCTTTCACACCCATTTTCTTTCGAACACTTACTTCCCTTTTGGTTGTCGGGTCGGATGACGTCATAAATGACAGTTAATTTTACTGATGAATTCGTAGAGAAAAGAAGAATCAGTCAGACTGTATAGTTTGAATAATACGATAATATCTTTTTCCAATTTAGTCACGGAAAAGTAATAATTCTATCTGATGAATTTGTATGGAAAAGATATCGATATGGAAATTTTTAAGGAAAAGTCAAACCATTCCACGAGCAAATTAAACCAAAGTTTCAAGAGTAATTTGAAAATCTGGACCTTTTCGTTTATCGGATTTTTTCTAGGTTGATTTCCTTTACTGAATGCCGCATCCTACATAAATGTACAAAATTGAAATACAAAATATCTTCATTTTGCATCCGTGGTTATTGGAGGACGAAAGATATGCACATCGGCCAAATAAAAGCATGAAACAAAACGAGCAAAGACAAAATTGATCCGGGAAAGCATTTCCATCACAAAATTCATGAAATGGATTCAGACCCGATCAAGGGAGCACCCGGATGCGATAATACAAGATATTGCATCAGGGAATGGAATTGTTGCCTTTGCATTTGAGCATGACTTACAAACCTGCTAGCTCAGACACCGCCCATATTCGCTGGAAATTGTTTTTGAAAATGAAAATAATTAACACTATAAATCGCACAAATCTCATCATAAGAGCTCCTTCTAATGATGTTCACGTCTACCACATTCCCTGTGAGAGAAACTACTTAATTCTCATTTTCTCGGAGGGCGCTTCTCTTGTACGTGACTAGAAATAATTAGAAAATGCTCCGAAGTTTCTTCGGCGTAATCGAGTTTTCCGAAAAGCGTATAATGCTGTATGGAACTCTTGATGTGCTACAGTCTGAAACTCTCAGCCACATCCGTGCAGCTCTCGGTTGCTCCCCAGATGCGGTCAAGTGAAAGTGCGTCGGCGGCTGGCACAACTAGCTGTGCCACACGAACGATCCAATTGCTAAACTTAACCTTAAACAAAATAGATACTACTGAGACTAGAGGAGAGGGTTGAAATTTCGTATGTTTGATAAATGGAGGGTGGAAGATCAACCTACATATTTGCGGACGGACAGACGAAGACATCTCAATGGCTTTCTTTTACAGGAAACTAAAAAGAGGCTGAGTAAGATGGATGATATGGGATGGTTGGTCCCACGTGACCACTCTAGAGAAAGGTTTGCTCTTAGCAAGATTGAGTTTAAAATAGTATTTGTTAAAAAAAATAGCAAACTCATTCTAAAATCCGTAGCCAAATTAATACTGAGCCAAATAAACTATGAAATACGCACAAGGAAATAGGATCGAAAGGCAATATAAGTCTCATTTCAGCGTGACAGCTAATATTTCCTTTGTTTAAAACACGTTTAGAAATGCCCCATCTTTGTAGTTGATTACTAACTCTCGGAAGAGGAACAATATGTAAAGATTTAATCTTAGTGCCACCGCGACCAATTTGTCAACAAAAACATTTTTCTTCGCTCCAGTGCAACCTTAAAACCACGCTATCCAACATATAAAGCACCTTGGTGGCCGCGAGTTCGATTCTCGGGCATTCAATTGAGGTGTGAGGGAAGTGTATTTCTGGTAATAGAAGTTCACTCTCGACGTGGTTCGGAAGTCACGTAAACCCGTTGGTCCCGTTGCTGAATAACCACTGGTTCCAAGCAACGTAAAAACACCATACAAACAAACCAACATATAAATATTTGTACATATTCAGTATTATTCGTACTACTGGAGCTTGTGGAAGAGAATAAGTTTGAATATCACCGTTGTTTCTTGAGAAAAAAAAAAGAACAAACTTGTTCCTAAAGCCACTACATGGGGCGTCAGTATTTTTCCAATGCGCAAAGACTAGTCATCAGAAAAGAAAATTAGGCAATAAATAATGCATCAGAACGGAACACACCTGCCTGATTTTGGATATTAAAAATTATTATTATAGTTATGATAGACCTTCAGATTACGAAACCTTTAGCGTACAAAAGCTAGGAAAGCTCACGACCTTCAGAAACGCTGAGAATTTCTCAAGGAAGCCATGGATTTAAATATTCAGAAGCATTTCCCGCACATAGCAAATGGAGCGCAGAATACCGTTTTACGTTTAACAATACAAAAACTATAAGAGTAGGAGAGAAGGAAAATGGCACAAAAAGGGTTCTGAACCGGCGAAATCTAATTCTGAGTTCTGTGCATATTAGCACAATTCACGTAAATGCCAGGCCCTTAAGTGGGAGCTAAATCCAATTTATTCTTCTCGACAGTTCTCAGAATATTAAGAAAATGACGGAAAGAAGGCGAAAGTTTTGTAGTAGTATACATATATATATACTATATATATATATATATATATATATATATATATATATATATATATATATATATATATATGTGTGTGTGTGTGTGTGTGTGTGTGTGTGTCATATCACATTACCGTGATTCATATACACACATCGAGCTAGAAATGTCCGTTAATATCTAATTCGCTCTACCTCAGAATTAATATATTTTCATATATGTTTAACCGAAGGGGAAAATTTTTAGTTGATAAGAAATTTGTCGGCTCCTGTGCGCGAACCATCGAAACCAAACAAATCCAGGACGACAGTGAAGCTTTTACCCACACCGCCACCTCAAGAGGCTATAAGTTTATGCTTCCTCTCACTTACAAAAACCTATCGCTCTCAGGTATTCATTGTTTGGAGACTGCATCAACCCACCTCG
>NC_061107.1:129499285-129501785 GCF_015104395.2 Macrobrachium nipponense | reverse complement strand
CAAACTGTTTGTCCGTTGCGGCAAAGATTGGCAGAACTCTTTGGATTTGGCTTTGAAGATCCTGTGAAATCGTTGTTCACTTTTGCGATTTTGTACATCGCACTAACTGGTGAGAGTCATCATGACGATTTTAAACTGCCTTCTATCGATACGGGAGGAAGTTTCTGCAATCGGACTTCATAAGCCTAACAGATAACATGAACTTGTCAGAGAGGTATGAATTGCCGATACCATGCATACAGTTTAACAAAATTCTGTCTTACTGATATCATGCAGACAGACAGTGTCCCTTACTGTCGATATCGTGTACTCAGACATTTAAACAACGTTCCGTATTGCTGATATGACATTTAAACAACTTTCCGTATTGTTGATATCATGCACAAAGCAAGACAACGTTCCAGATTACTGATATCACGCACAAAACAAGAAAAGTCCGAATTGCTGATCTCATGCGCACATTTTCACAGCATTCTATATTATTGATGGCATGCACACAGTTAAACAGCGTTCCGTATTACTGAGATCATGTACAAAGCAAGACAACAATCTGTATTACTACTATTATGCACACAGTTCGATAACATTCCGTATTACTGATATGCATAAAGCGAGACAAAATTCCGTATTACTGATATCTTGCGCATAGACAAAGATCCGCATTAATGGTATCATACAGACAGTAAGTAAACGTTCCATATTACTTATATCATGCACAGAGCGAGACAACATTCCGCATTACTTATATCATGCACATAGCAAGACAGCGTTCAGTGGCCTGCCAACCCTTTATAACCCTACAGTGATGCACTGCTCTTACACTGATGATGCACTCGTAGTCACTGCAGACATGCAACGGCAGAAAGAGCTGTAACGCTCATAACATGAAGCATCAAGCGTTTTATCGTCGTAAGAAGGAATGATAAACCTTCTCTTATTCCGCTGTGCTTGTCCGCTTTTTTGGATGAACGTTCGTTGTATTCGAAAAATTAATGTTGACTCACTTTGGTAATATGTAGAATGACTGGATAAGTTCTTACATTAACAAAACATTTACATTTAGTCTTCAATGCGCCGAACGTACTATATTGTAGTTATTAAAAAACAAAAATCCAGATAGAGATTTCGAAAAAGCTAGTAGATGAAAATGATTTATTCTGAGAGAAGGGAAAACATCACCAAACTGTCGAATAATTATGGAATATACATGATGTTACTGAAACTACGTAAGGACAAGCTGTCATAGGAATTACCCCTGGGATATTGGAAGGACTGATTTGACCATTAACGTCGATTCACGAATGAAAAGAAAAAATAAACCAAGAAATCGAGTTTCTCAGTGACAAACAATCTGTGGGCAAAACAAAATCAGTGCAACAAATGGGTTGCATTGTGCAACCGTAAATTGTATGCAACAAAATACCACCTAACTGTCAAGACCATTGGCCAACTAGTTAATTAACAGAGGCATTCAAAAGCTCAAGTAGGAATGTTTGTTAATTGCACTGACAAGGAAACACAGTAATCTAAATGACTGCGATATTGGACATTGTTGACATTTTTCGATCACGTCAGGCAACATTATGTTGCACCAGTTTCAGTTTTATCGACTGTACTTTCAACAGCACACTGCAGTTAATATTACGGCTTCATCCCAGCGTCGCCTAGGTTGTAAGGATAATGGTATTTATATTTTCATTCACGTTTTCACATAGAGTGAACATCCTTATATGATAATAACTTCCCTATCATTTCTTTCAATGGACATCTCTTCGAGAGGTAATCACCAATAGAAGGAGATACTATTATATAACAATCTTTTTAAAACATAGTGACTGTTTAACAGCCTTTTAATCTTAAGCTGATAGCTTCAGTTTTGAAACTTTGACAAAGTACAAGATATACCTACGCAGGAAAAAACACGCACGCACACACACACGCACACACACGCCACACACATATATATATATATATACATATATATATATATATATATATATATATATATATATATATATATAAAAGACTATCTCTCATGAAAACTGCAATGACAGAGGAGTCAGGCCTTTCAGATTCCACCGTAAATTCATCAGGGTATTGACAAGTTGTTTGACAACATCTTACAAAGGAAAGCAATGTAAGATAACAAACAGCCGTAAAACAAATTAACAAACTAATGGTGAGCCAGCAATTAGATAGTTAGACATTATGGCAGTCCATCCACGTTTTACCCTATTTCTATTGTTTACATTCTCATCGCATCTGTCCTATTTATACCACCACTCTATTGGCTTGATCATCGATTTTCGCACTGATCCACATGTTCCAAAACATGTAAGTTGAGAGCTCTATACTATATCTTGCATGACCTGTTATTTTCTCCGTCCCAGTGTCGTTGTGAAAATGACAGAAACGTCAAAGACTAATATTATTCGATAGCGAGAAGTTTTTCTCCCAATAGATTCACAGTTGCATGAATGACTGTTGAGTAGCAAAATGC
>NC_061107.1:129491785-129494285 GCF_015104395.2 Macrobrachium nipponense | reverse complement strand
TCTGTTATCAAGAGCCTTTAAGTCTTTACTTTACACCTTAGGTTAGTAGAGCGTTCAGGATAAGTGAAAGAGTGCGTACTCGGGCTCTGTTTACTTTCGCACCGTTATAAAAGTGTTTTTTTTTTCTTCTTGTTGCGACAAAATGCAATTGAAACTCAGTTGTAAGCTTAGTCATGCATCAAAGGAGTCACGCGCACACAATAAAATAACAGAACCAACTTTATTTTCTCTCTCTACACCCACAAAGTTTTATATATATATATATATATATATATATATATATATATATATATATATATATATATATATTCATGTTGAGTTGCCTTCAATGAGTATACCTGACAGGTGTGCCGTTAATTAGAGCCCGGCAAACTTACGGAGTTAGCTGTCTAACCTTGTGAAAATCGTGCACTTTTTGACAGTTGGCAGGATATCTAGCCTACTTAAAACTATCCCCATTGTAGTTGATTGCTGTTTTTTTTTATCTCAAATCAGACGCATGAGCTCATTATTTGAACAATGAAAGTAACAAATTTGTCAAATATTTTCTCTCATAAAACTCATCACTGGATATGTAAGCTTATACTACTCTGGTAGAAAGAAAAATGTAGAGGTTTTCAAGTAATAGTTTTCTGTAAAAGAAAACTATTGAGATGGCTAATTGTCTGTCTGTACGAACTTCTTCTGTCTGCCCACAGATCTTCAAAACACTGAGGCTAGAGGGCTACAAATAGGCATTTTCACATCCACCCTCCAAATATCAAACATACCAAATTGCAGTACTCTAGCCTCAGTTGTTTTTACGTGATTGAAGGCAATGCTATAAGACAGGCCATCACCGAGCCGTGGCTGAAAGTTTCATGGTCCTCGACTCATACTGTGTTGTACGCTGTATAGAAAACTTGATTGCGATGAAGAAACTTCGGCCACATTTTTTACTTGTTTTTGAAAGGCTATGACATGTTAGCCACCGTATTCATCATAAAAAGAACCTTGGGTGGGTATTGACGGAACATTACCCTTATTTACCCTGATTTCTCTATCGGGGTTCGAGTATTCTTATATATATGAATAATTTTTTGGTTAGCCATAACCCAGCTCGTGTTATAAAGGACCAGCATGCCCTTTTGAATCCAGTAGGCCTGTACTAATACATATATAACACTTTCACATGTTATAAGGTCGCGAAAACCTATGAAAATATGGCATACAAATAATCAACATTATCTCTTATTCTTGCAAAATCAAGCCAGCTACACTTTTAAAAGGCCATTCTCAATCAACTCGTAACATTTCATCTTGTGAGATATTAAAGTTCCTGTGTAATATATATATATATATATATATATATACTATATATATATATCTATATATATATATATATATATAGATATATATAAAATATATATATATAGATATATATATATCTATATATATATATATATATATATTTATATATATATCAGATATATATATATATATAGATATATATATATATATATATATATAAATATATATATATATAATATATAAAGATTATATATAATATCTATATATATGTATATATGTATATATGTATATATTATAGCTATATATAATATTATAATATATCTATAATATATTATATATTAAAATGTAAATCAATATTTATATCTATATATAATTATATATATATATATTATATACTATATAACTATCTATATATATACTTATATACATATATATTATATTATAGTATATATATATATTATTTATTATCATATATATATATGTAATGTATGTATGCACTATATATAGATATATATAAATTTATATATATATATAATATATATATATATATATGTACACTTGTCTGTGTCTGTGTGAACATGCACATGAATGGCACGGAAGTATACGTGCATACCAAAAAGTAGCTCGTACACGAGTCTACTATCTCAATTTCTCCCTAGTTTTCACTCAAAATAAATGTACAGTTCTACACAGCATACATCGAATTTACAATGAACAGTCGTTGATTTAAACTGAATCAAACAAAACTTGTTTGATTACATATTTGAGACTGTCAGTGCCTGATGTCAAACATAAAGGCAGTTATTTGCATGATATGTGTATTCTAACTGCAACAATCGGTACAGCAAATTGACCATAGGTAACTAAAGGCTCGGTTTAATATTGAATGCCCTTTTTAATTACGATCCATAAATCACAACAATATCGTATCCCTGTGAAATTAGGCAGGAAAATAGAATAGCTTTATCAAATAATATCAAATTGGAGCAGGTTCCGATAGTTGCTTGCATTCTATTTACGTTTGCAACCAAAACCCCTGATTCCTTCTTATTAAACTCGACGGGTAAATATATCGATATGGAGCTCCTTAGGCCGGGTAAACGTTGAAAAAAAAAACACATCAATGGAAAGATATGCAAATGTACATGGTGGAAGAAAAAAAAATTCCTTTCCTTTCACGAGAAGTTGAAAATGACTATTTACAACCCCT
>NC_061107.1:129469285-129486785 GCF_015104395.2 Macrobrachium nipponense | reverse complement strand
GTGTAGTGTTTTTCCTTTGCGTGAAACCAGTGGTTATTCAGCAACGGGACCAGCGGCTTTACGTGACTTCCGAACCACGTCGAGAGTGAACTCCTATCACCAGAAATCTCTCACTCCTCAATGGAATGGCCGAGAATCGAACCCGCGACCACCGAGGTGGGACGCAAACACCATACCAACCACGCCACCGAGTCGCTTAGTTGTTGCAGAAGACAGAACAGTGAGTCAAGAAAGGCTTGGAACTGTTGATTTATACAGTACATCTACTAGAGCGCCCTTTACTCCTACTTTTCTAACATTGGTAACAAATCTTTTTTCAGTTAGCAGTTTCCCTTTACTCATAAACGTCCATATTAACTCTTCCTAAACCACACTGTTCCTGGGTTATTGAGCCAAGTTCATCTTTGGTTTACTGTCAGAATCCAAATTTGCTATAGGTATTTTAACATGATTACAAGATTCACCTTTGCTTAGACGAATAACGATATCCCTGAATGTACACACACTCACACACACACACACACACACACACACACCACACATATATATATATATATATATATATATATATATATATATAATATATATATATATATATATATATTATATATATATATTATACACTATACACACACACACACACTCACACACATATATATATATATGTATATATATATATATATATTATATATATTATATAATTATATATATGTGTGTGTGTGTGTGTGTGTGTGTGTGTGTGTTATGCATATACTTATAAAATCTCAGGCCAAATTAGCATGACATCAACGTTTTATTATCAGTCTGCTATGCAACAGTGGTGACAGATTCCCAGCACAACGATTCTCGCAACTCAGTATGAGCCCGTTTTTTTCCCTTTTTCTTGATACAGTGACGCCCTCCCTAACCAATCGCAGCCGCCCGCCCTTTTGCGACGCCGAAGCAGCCAGCTGTCCGCTCGCAGTTCTTTTCCTATACGGGCATCGACAACCTTCACTTTCCTTGTCCTGCTTAGTAACGGACCGGTGTCGTGGGGGCGTGGGGCGAGGTCTGATCGAGTGGGGAAGATTTCGTAAATGCAAGAAGAGGGGTCTCGCTCGCTCGGTTCCTGGGAGAAGGCGGTGTATATAAAGATGCCCAGCTCGGCCTGCTCTTCTGCAGTGCTTGACCAGACAGAGATCAGAGTGAGTTCCTCGATGCTTCGAAGCATCCATTTACCAGACGATCGTCTTGCTTTGTGTTAACTGTTTCTGTGATTCTGTTTTGCTTTTTTTTTTTTCAAGTGTTTAATTTACTAGGTCCTTTTTTTTTTTTTTTTTTTTTTTTTTAGGTTTTTTTTTTTTCGTTGTGCTTTAGTTTTTTTTATGTTATATTCTTTAGTTTTCCCTGGTAAATAATAGGCAAGAGGAGGCTGCGTGAAAAATTTGGTTCATTGATAGTTGATCTTGTGTGGTGAGAATGTCAGCAACACAGGAATGGTTTAGGAAATAATGATTAAATCACAACTCTATTTCTCCTACATATATATATATATATATATATATATATATATATATATATATATATATATATATATATATATATATATATATTTGTGTGTGTGTGTGTGTGTGTGTGTGCGTTGTGCGTGTGTATGTGCTTATAGACATGTAAATACACACACACACACACACACACACACACACATATATATATATATATATATTATATATATATATATATATATATATATATATATATAATTATATATCTATGTCATATCACATTACGTAATTCATATACATACATCGAGCTACAAATGTCCTTTAATATCTAATTCGCTCTACCTCGGAATTTTCATATATGAAAATATATTAATTCCGAGGCAGAGCGAATTGGATATTAAAGAACATTTTGTAGTTCGATGTATATAAGTTTTATATATATTATATATATTATATATCATATATATATATATATATATATATATATATAAATATATCTATATATAAATATAATAAATTATATATATATATTATTATATATATATATATATAATATATATAATAGGTATATATATATATAATAATATCATATATACAAATATATGTAAATATATACTATATATATCTATATTATAATATTATATATAATATATCAATATATATGCATAATATGTACATAATATATATATATATATATATATATATATAGATATATATATATATATGTATATATATATATATATATATATATATTTATATATATATATAATATATATATATATATGTATATATATATATATATATATATATATTATATATATATATATATAAGTAAAGCCATTGTACTCATGCTTTATCGTACTATGGCGCTATTTGATTTTTTTTCTCACGTAATAATAAGTGATTATGTAGTATGGTAGATCGTAAATGAGTTTCAGTCTTTTGAGTAGATCCCGGAGTTAAAAAAACTGGCCTCACTGTTACTTCATGAACTGTTTCTCATTCAAAGTACTCTTCAATAGAAAATTAATACTGTGCCATTAATACATGCTACTTATTTTTATCCTTTTCATGTCACTCATTCTTAAATATGCCACTTATTCATGTCTGAAAATTTTTATGCGTTTAATAAATTATTTTTTATTCTGTTTTAACTGTGAGGCTACTTTTGGCCCACCCTGTATATTGTCTCACGCTGACGAACACTATTGCCCAAGACAGTTCAGCAAAAGGGCTTGACTGGTCCCTCCTACATGCGGCGGCCACGACCATCCCTGTCTAGAGTCAAGGCCCAACGACTTTCACGTTTCCCTGCCTCTGCCGAGTTGCCAGAGGTGGAAATATCCTCCACGGCAAATTCCACCCACATCCTTTCAGTACCAGTTTCCCACAACAAGGACAAGCCAGGCGAGCTAAATATATCCTTCGCGTCATTTGTGAATTATGTCGGATCTGCTGGAAGGCAGAGCATCTGGCAACACTGCCAGGTTGTGAGTCACAGGGGTGTGTAAGGGTGCCATCTTAATATTGGGGTGTCTTCCATTTTTGTGGTCTGTTCATTGGCTTCACTTTCTATGTTTGTGGGTTAGGTTTGTCGCTTTCATGCTGCATTTAAAATGTTATCGTGTCTGACTACATATGCGACATGAATGATAATCAGAAAAAGCTCTCTTTGGCTTTGCTTTCTTCTTAACATTTGACGATACCTTAGATAAGACATGTCTTTCCTTCATAATGATTCCATGATAACAGCTATATGTTGTTACATTCATTAAGTCATATTGTCAGACACACAAATACCTCAGGTAAATATCCTGTGCTAAGTGAACTGAGAGAGAGAGGGGGGGGGAGATTAGAAATGTCAGTTAAGTATTTTTGCCAAATTAGTTTAGCACAATACTTCACTTTGAAGTATTAACGTAAGATTTTTTTACATACCAAGAAATTAAACAAATATTGTTAAATCTGTGCTAAATAGATTTCTTATTTATACGGAGTGAGTGTTTGACTCGTTTTCTACTTTTATCTTTCTTCCTTTTCCTTCCCTCGTATGGAGATAGTGTTGTCAGTGTAGTTTATGTGGTGCACTGTAAGCATTACTAAAGGTTGTTTGCAACGTCCTTTCGGCCCCCCAGCTTCAATCACTTTTTAACCTTTTACTTTACCTCCGTTCCCACTTCCTTCCTTCCCTCCATCTTGCTGTCACCATAAGCACTTAATGATTGTAAGTACCCCGCTGCTTGGCCTTTCAGCCAGATCTCCATAAATCAGTTTCAGTCAATTTTACATAGAAATGTTTTACCTTTTTTTTTTTTTTTTTTTTTTTTTAGTTTTCTGTAAAACAAATCTATGGTGCTGGCTTTGTCTGTCCGTCCGCGCTTTTTCTGTCCGCTCGCAGATCTTAAAACTACTGATGCTATAGGGCCTCAAATTGGTATGATGATCATCCGCCTTCAAGCATTGGACGTACCATATTGCAGCCCTCTAGCCTCAATAGTTTTTATTTTATTTAAGGTTGAAGTTCGTCATTATCGTGCTTCTAGCAACGCTACAAAACTGGCCACCACAGTTCATTGGTTAAAGTTTCATGGGTGCCGGCTCATAAAACATTATACCAATACCACCAAAAGTTAAATCAGTTTTCAATGACCTTGATAATACGCTGTAGCAACTGTAGAGAAAACTCGATTGCGCCGAACAATAC
Organism: Macrobrachium nipponense; assembly: GCF_015104395.2. Lineage (NCBI taxonomy): Eukaryota > Metazoa > Arthropoda > Malacostraca > Decapoda > Palaemonidae > Macrobrachium > Macrobrachium nipponense. The sequence continues at coordinate 129,482,597 of NC_061107.1, read as the reverse complement.
ATCGGCACATTTTTTTTTGCTTGTTTATTCCTAGTCTCACCGAACCTTTCTTTACTTTTTATCCACGACAGGATGAAAGCTCAGCAGTTCTACGCCTTCGTAGCCTTCGTCTGCGTCGGCAGCAGCGTTATGGCTCAGGAAGAGACCACGGAGCCGGAGAACAATCTGACGGCTCTCCTGCAAAATCTGAACTTGACCGACTCGCAAACACAGCGTGACTTCTTGGATTTCGTTGATCCGAAAAACTTGCCCACCACCATCACTTGCTTGATCGAGGGGGGTGGACCAGACTGTGATCCAAGGACAGCGGCAGTCAGAAGTGAGTCTTTTTACTTTTTTTTTACTTTTTGTCACGTTGCTTGTTACCATAAGTTTAAGAAAACAAATATAAATTTGTAGTTATTATGTTACAAATGTTCCTCTGTAGGCTAACGTTTATAAATAGTGTTGTTATAATATATATATACTATATAACATAATATATATATATATATATATATATATATATATATATAATATAATATATATATATGAATAACTTGATCACGAAGTATATAAAACGTGATGCTATGTATAAATAAAGGCTTTTTGCCATGAAGGAAAAAATGAAAAAGCGAGATAGCCAAGTACTTTCGGTCCTGTTCGGACCCTTTACTGATGCAAACTGGTTTAACAAAGAACAACATAGTCGAAAGAAGGCTTAATATACAAACTGTCACTACCAGATTAGCCATAAGGGCGATTTTCACTCTACAGAGAGGAGGAGCCGCCAGAGGCTAGCCACACCTTGAAGGATACCCGCAGTAAACAAGTGATTCTTCCAGAAAACAGTACATTTTGAGAAAAAAAACACGGGAGCATATACAATTTAATATTATGAATTTTTAAATATATATATATCGAGCAAGAGAAAGAGGGAGAGAGAATATCGAACCAGAGAGAGAGAGAGAGAGAGAGAGAGAGAAATAATAACTATATACATGTGCGACTAATTTATTAGTTGTTCATTTATTTTGAGGTCCTTCATAAACATATTACAAATATATGGGTCCAAATGGTACATTCCCAGACTAAGATTTAGGTTGTTTTTATTAGTGATTTGTATAATTGCCGATTCCAGTAAGTTTCTTGAAACATAATCATTAGATCTAGCAATTACCGAGGTATCACCCCAATTAATACAATGAGATTTTTCACTCAGATGGATAAACAGTGCATTTGAAGTCTGGGCTGTTCTAACTGAATACATATGTTGCTTTATACGTACACATAAATTTTTACTTGACTGACCAACGTAAAACGAAGGGCAATCCTTACAAGGAATTTTGTAAACGATGTTGTTATTTGTTACGGGACTATTCTTAATTAGCATATCTTTAATGGTATTGTTAACATTAAACGATTTAAATATTGAATTTATGGTTTCAAATCCACGAAAATAAGGTTAGCTAAGTACATTTTTAGGCATTTCTTTTTCATTAATAAAATCAACCATTATAAAACGTTTTTGTGAGCTTTTTTGATAACATAAATCAATTAAATGAGGTGGGTAGCAGAGATCGTTTCCTATCTTTTTTATGTATTCTATTTCTTGGTCCAGTAAAGGGTCCGAACAGGACCGAAAGTACTTGGCTATCTCGCTTTTTCATTTTTTCCTTCGTGGCAAAAAGCCTTTATTTATTAATATATAATTATTATATATATTATATTATATATAATAAATATTATAATAATATTATATATAGATTTATTCCCTAAAAAGCGACTGTGAACATTTTTTTGCTTTTTTCTGCATAACAGCTAAACCGGTTGACACTTACAAAAGCAGAATTGTAACTTCTTGCTAAAATCTATTAAATTACTGAATCGTGTGCTATTAAAACTAAATATATGTCTAGCAAATACTAGGAAGCACCATAGTAAGACAAAGAAAACCAGCAACAGCTGTATAGGCTTAATATTTCTTCTGTTAATCCAAAAATTTGATAGACGTCAAAAGTAACATATAATATATATATATTAGTATATATATATATATATATATCTATATATATATAATATCCTATATATCTATATATATATATATATGTGTGTGTGTGTGTGTATGTGTGTGTGTCTGTATGCATGTATATGTACATGTTATGTATATATTATATATATATATATATATATATATATCTATATATATAATATATATATATATATATATCTATATATCATATGCTAAGCAGAAGAAATATTAACCTGAATAGCTGTTGCTCGTTCTGTGTTTTTCACGAATTATTGCACTCCAAAGAATTCCTTTCCTATTTCCCAGACCTGTATTTATTTTTCAGAGAACTTTATTTTGCATTTAGTATGATTTTGTACGAAAAGTCCCTCTCTATCGTCTTATGTATCAACCGATTTGGCAATAGAATGCTTGCGTCCCTTAAGCTGTTACGCAGGAGATCAAGGTATCGTCTCTTTCTAGGGATTATCTTGCAAGGAAGCACTTTGTTTGCTTAATAGGATGCGGCAAGATTTTGCTCTTTATTCATCCCCAGGTAATGAATGATCTCATATATTAGAGTTTTCACTTTTTAAAGGAATAGGGACAGTTCTGATCACTTCACCTGATCATTTCACCTTCACGAGACGGGTTCAAGATTTTCCCCTGGAACATAAATTGCAAACATTATATTCCTAACTTGACGTGAAGTGGTCTTCCTAATTAATACTCATAATTAGTACTGCTCATACTACCAACAAGGATCAAATAAAAATGACACAAATGAAACACGTTCATATATTCTCAGTTATAAGAGGAAACACAAAATAAGTGAACAGAAATATAGTCTCCAAATTCAGTACATCAAATAAATTAAAACGGGCCAAAATCTACAGCAATATCCTGTTGTTTCACCAACGAAATGAAAAATGTATGCTATATTTTATCAGAAATCATTTATTGTAAGTTTAACATGAACATTATTTATTTTTAACATTTTCATATTAATAGATAAATCATAAATATCCTATCCTAAAATTCCTGTATCTTCAACTTAGTGCGAAACACATTTTCAAACCTTTTTAGGCTTTCCTACACAACCAACAACAACAGATGTTTGTAGGCTTATTCCCCGAGTAAGCGAAAATGGAATCCCCTCTGAAGCTACTATAAAGCAGGATCTGCAATTACAAGATCTAAGCCCAGAGGCTAACCGAAGGGGAACCAAAATAACTACATCCCTTTAAAACTTATGAAACAGATTGGCCTTTGTACTACCTGTGATTGACCAAAGTTCCTCTTATATACGGCTTATTATTTCTTATTTAAAGATTTCAGGTTTCAATTTGGTTAACAATAAAAAATTTATGAGACGAAAATTTGCATCAACAAACAAGACTAGAAAATACAAAAATTACCGTGATCTCAGACGAAGGATGCTAACTTAGTTATCCCCCCTGACCAATTAATAATCAAAAGAATAAAAGGCATTTGGAATATGCTTTGAGTACTGAAGTCGTGTAGGAAAAATGAGTCACTAACAACTCAAGAATTTAAGAATCCTAAAATAGGCCACACACGTGAAACTGAATTTGGAGTGTGGTACTTTATAGCATTACAAATAAATCATGAAACACCCTACAACACTACAAAACATATTAATGCTTATATGTCCTAAAAGCAGGAGTGAAATTTCTTGCAAAATAAGTGACTTGTGCATTAACTTAGCCCTGTATTCTAGACCCATTTCTTCAGGAACTTCGGTAAGTTCCTTACAGTGAATTGTGCTTGCTGAATTAGACCCAAGCAATCTATAGACTCCATAACCTCGTTGGTTACTATTGACACTGAGGGACACCTCACCTGCGAACACCTGAGAAAAAGCTAACTATCATTTACTCAAGAGAATGGTTGCGTCTTAGCTAGCGGCTATTCCAGAACATCATCTTCAGATGGAGCTAAGCTTTTGCTACTGCCTCGAATATGAAGTATTTTTTACTATATTCAGGCAACATTTTGCGTCTGGATTTGAATAATCTCCTTTCATCATCGCTACAACATCTCAGCCTCCAAGTATACTTGAAAATATTTTCCGTTGCACATCAGATTATCATCATACCCAAATTTAAATGCCTGTCGACTTTCGTCCATACTTGTTACCATCTCTTATTATTAAGCAGACAATGACAATTTGGTTAGTACTGCATCTACTTATTTACTAATCCAACAGCACGGAATTAAACATTATTTACCTACAAGAAAGGTTTTTTCCTGTTATAAATATCTACTGTATCTATTTTATTATACGGCATTGGACTGAAGGGTTCACAGGTAATTTCCCAAGGAATAGCCATTCCCAATAGCTCTTATATTCCGGCAATCTCCTTACAACTGCTGTTCCCCTACTTTACAGACGAATTTCTGGAACTAAGTACTTTTAAAAGGTGAAGGCTTTCGAGTTTATGCAGTAGCGCTTTGTTTGGACATCTTATTTCGCACACCATTTTAAATTTTTAAAGAAAATTAGTATTTACCATCACAGCACTGACACCTTTCGTATTTTCTATTTCCCAGCTGTTTTGCAAGAACTCTCAGCGAGCGACTATCAGTGCTCATCCTGTGACGCTGACACACAGCGAGTCCTCAACGTCTTGCTCAGAGGCATCCGCCAGACAGCGAATCCTCTGCAGTGCAAGAGTCTAGAAGAAGGTCTACAGTTGGCCGCACATTTCTGCTCATAATGGTTGCTTCCATATTTCATATTCCTGTATCAGCGACGTAGAAAAGTGTATGAAGCTTCGTTGGATGCCACAAATTTCTTGCTATAAATGGTGTTATTTGACTAAGTCATGAGAGTGATAAAAATATGTTGGAATGCAGAATTTCCAAGTTTTATTCAATGACTAGCCAGTTGACCGGGAGATGTGCACAGATTGAAGGTGTGCACCTCTTTGTATTTATATTTTATTCAGTCCACTTGGATCAACTGTAAATTTGTAATAATGCGTTAAATCTTTAACCTTAAGTCCACTTAAGAGTTTTCTTTTCTTGGTTGATCAATCCAGTAGTTAATATCATATTGATATGAAGTAGAGATCGCTTCAGTTCTTAACTAAAGCAGCTTGGCTGAATTAAAAACCAAAGTAGGCTTGTGCTAGGCCAGAATTATTCGTATCATAGTCCAGATGCGAAATGCTTAAGTCCTAATTGATGTATCCAACCCTGTTGGATCTTTGGTTGTTGTGTAGGAAATGAGATCTCTGTCTTGTAGCTTAGCTTGTCCAAGTGATAAGTTTCCTGTTTTTTATGTCTCAGTGTCATTTTCCTTTACAGATAATCATTGTTAAAGTCAGAGATGACGATATAAATCATATGAAGATGTCACCAATAAATATGTGTCAAGATTATTCAATATTTGTCAGCGGTTGTAGCGATGTCTAAGTCAAATCCTCTTAGTTAGGTCTATCATCAAGTTCTTTAGTTTCTCCTCTTAATCTCACTCATCATATTTACTTTTGAATAATAAAAGTATACATTCCTTTAAGGTTTTCACTTCTCTGATTCCTTCTTGACAATCTTCCCACTTCTCAACCCGCGTTCTTCATACCCTGGTGTACGATGACACTGATTCCAGCCTCAATGTTCTTTTCATAGGTAAAAATATTCTTTTTCTACTTAGGGGGAAAAACTCGAATTTTGGGTCAGGAACACGAATTTTAGTTTACCCGCTCTCCAGCATCCTAGAGGTGTGTAATGTTGCCAAACGAAAGATGAAAGCGATCTGAAGTATTTTAATAGGTAAAAAATGCAATTTTGTGCGTGTATATGCAGACAGCAGAATCTATCTGTCATCCATAACGTCAACTGTCCTAGTTACTTTTCAATTATTTGCTTTGATATTGATTTTTATTGTTCTTGTTATGGTACGATATTTTTCCCTCTGGCAACCTCCTCATCTACATTACCATTTCCTTTAATGTTTGTTCTTGTGTCAGATTAAGATAAAGGATATCAAATATTCTTAGAAGCATCAAAGCCGAATGCTATGCAGGTCTTTTTATGTAGATGGATTTGCAAATATGGAAGTTCTCAATCTTTTTTATAATAGAAAAATTTTCAATAGGAATCCACGATCATGTTAAATAAACTGTATTATTTGTGAAAGATGATGACAAAGACTTTCTTTGTATTTACCTGTTACAAATAATATATTTTACTTATATAATTGTGGTTTCTGATTATAAAACAGTGTAATCCCGAATTTGCAAATTTCTTAAAAGTACCAACAATAGTAATAAAACCAGAGAAAGGAAAGACTTTATTATTATTATTATTTGTAGTTAACCTTAATCCCCAAACAAGCTTAAAACATTTTTCCTGACCGTGTGCAAGCGATCAAATTTGCTTTTTTTCTTTGCCGTGAAGTTTAAAGCGCTTGGATAATGTTGTTGCTCTGATATTTAAAAAGGAAAAAAGTAACCGACTGTTATTTAAAATCCGGGGCGCAAGAGACAAAAATACCTGACGCGGGCAGAGATTAGGGGAGGAGATTTTATCCCTGGTATCCAAATGGTAGAGCACTTTTATTCTGTTTCTCTGCTATCAAGCCTAAGCCTTTAATCCTGTAAAATATCTATTGGCTTTAGTTACACTGAAACTGACGCCCTACATAGCTTGATCGTGCTTTTTTATTTCTTTTATCTTATAATGATAATATCATTGTTGTTGTTATAGCAATTGTTATCATTACTGCAATGAGAGAATCTTTCTTTTTACAAAAGAGAAAATCAGCTACGTTATTATTGATTCCACCTCAAAAACTGGGAATTCACTCGTAAGAACATTTAGGTCTTACTGGGCCTCATGACCTCACAAAAATGTTCCTCCCAATGAATTTATGTTTTGCGTTTTCTATATTGCAGTTTGATTCAGAATGCTTCCTTTCCTATTTCCAATTTTCCTTTTATTATAAACTGGGAGATTCACTGCTCCCTCATATCCCTAAGAATGTTCGCCATTTCTAAATTGTTCCTATTCTTCAGTGTCAGAATCGATGGGAAACTCATCAGCTAAATTTGTAGTGGGCAGTTCCTAACTAACCAAGGTCAATAATCTTGCCGTAGTGGGCAGTTCCTAACTAACTAAGGTCAATAATCTTGCTGTAGTGGGCAGTTCCTAACTGACTAAGGTCAATAATCTTGCTGTAGTGGGCAGTTCCTAACTGACTGAGGTCAATAATCATCCTGTATTGCCAGTTCCTAACTGACCTAGGTCAATAATCTTATCATTGCCTATTGGTTTTTGACCAAGGTCATCTGCCAGACGTCCAGGGTTGAAGCTGAAGAGACAAAGCGTTCAGTGTCATAACCTTGTCCATCATCCCACCACCAATGAATTCTGTTGCTGCTCCTGAGCAAATTCCAATTGGAGATCTAGCCTTTACTTAAAGAGGTGTTAACCTACAAGGCAGCAGGTGCTCATACCTTGTGTTCAGAGACTTGTTCCAGGTACTACAGCCAGTGATCACCAAGGGAAAGGGATGCAATTCCCTGAAACTTTGCATATACATACCCAATTTACCCCAGCTCACTTTACTATTTTCAATATGACAGGTATATAGCTGGTCAAGAATTATCTAAAATTACAATAGTTATTGGAACATACCGAATACTACATAGTATACTTTTTTCAAAATATGGATTTATTCTTTTCGTCTGTAGGATCTGGTTCCTCTTTTTTCTTTTACTTCTTTTTAATGACCATCAAAGATTTGGACAGGTTAGGCATGAGATACTCGTCCCGTCCAATTTTTTGGGGTTTTATTGCATTTATTACTGCAATAAAACCCAAAAACATGCTGTGGATGAGATATGTGGATGATATCCTAACATTTTGGGATAATAGCTGGGGCAATTTTAATGACTTCCTCTCGGAATTAAACGCATTAGTGCCCAGCATCAAATTTAAAGTTGAATAGGAAACAGACAACAAAATTCCTTTTCTTGATGTTTTAATAATCAGAGACACGACAGAATACAAATTTACCATATACAGAAAACCAACGTTCTCACTTTCATACATTCACTATTTTAGCTATCACGACATTACTATCAAGATAGGTGTAGCTAGCAACCTGTTCTTAAGAGCCTTATGAATTTGTTCCCCAGAATTCCTGGAAAAAGAATTTGAACTAATTCGCAAGCAACTTTCATCTTTAAAGTATCCTGACCATATAATTGAGAAAGCAATTCACAAAGCAAACGTAATTTTCTACCGACCCCCTAAAGACAAGACCAGAGATACACCCAACAATAAAATAAAAATTCCTCACCTGGACACGATTAAGAGAGTAACCCACACCCTCGGAAAATCTAACCCTTTTGCATTTACTTACCCAAACACCTTAGCCAAATCCCTGATTAACGTCCAACAAAGACATCTCCCAAGGACACTGGTGTATACAAAATCCCATGCCAGGACTGTGACCAATCTTACATCGGATTTACAGGTAAATCACTTCCCCAGAGATTAATACAACACAAACGGTCAGCTAGGTATGGACAACAGAACTCGGCTATTTTCAACCATATAAATGAACATAACCACAGAATAAACTGGAATTTGTCACATGTAATTTATAGCAGCAACTGCCGGTACAAGAGTCAAATGATGGAATCGGCCTTAATAAAAGAGAGGCATGTAATGAACATCTCAAAAGGAGCATGGATTTCAGATACGATCGACAAGGTTTTCATTCAACCAACGCTGAAGAAGATAAAAGGAAGATTATCAGCGGGGGTGACCTAAACTGGCTTACCTGTGGAAGGATCTCTTGGTATAAATACCACCTTTTCTGTAAACCTTTCTCATTCATCTACCTGAGGAGGGAGACAGCAGTCTCTGAAATATAGTACTTTTCTCTCTATATTTTGGTCTTTTTATGGGCTCCTTTTATTACATGGAATTCTGTTGTTACAGAACATTTTTACCAGTCATATATATATATATATATATATATATATATATATATATATATATATGTACATATACATATATATTATATATATATATGTATATATAAATATATATATATATATATATATATATATATATATATATATAGTATGTATGTATAGGTAGGACCTTGCGAGTCCTATTACGTCTAGTAATTAATTTGTAAATACATCACCTTTAAATTTGATCCTTAGAGATTTCCGTGCATCTTTTCCCTTTAAAACCTTTAAATCTAATCTCGGCCCTAAGCCTCAACTTTTGTTTTATGAACTAGATCTCCGTTAACGCCCCCTGTAGCAAGAAGTCAGATGTGAGTATGCCAGTGTGCATGCTTCGAGTCTTTTATATATATATATATATATAATATATATATATATATATATATATATATATATATATATATATATATATCTATATATATATATATATATATATATATATATATATATATATATATATAGACTCGAAGCATGCACACTGGCATACTCACATCTGACTTCTTGCTACAGGGGGCGTTAAGGAGTCTAGTTTATAAAACAAAAGTTAAGGCTTAGGGCCGATATTAGATTTAAAGGGAAAAGATGCACGGAAATCTTCAAGGATCAAATTTAAAGGGGATGTATTTACAAATTAATTACTAGACGTAATAGGACTCGCAAGGTACAACTTATCACTGTGAGAACAGTTGCGTGTAGCACTGACATCACGTGGTCGGCTTCCGACAAGTGCTAAAGACTTGGAACGCAGATATAGAGACCCAGAGCAGTGCAGGTTATGAAGGCGATGGGACATCGTATTTCGGTTGTTGGATTCCGCTTCCTCCTAAGGGCGCCGGTGGTGAAACGAATTTCACTCCTAATTCGTTAGACACTGAGCAGAGTCGAACAACCACATGGGAAAACAATAGCAGCGACGAAGGGGGGAGAGGAGCAGGGTAGTTCCTACCGTTGACTCGTGTTTGGAGTGTCTGGAGGGTGACTAAGGCTCTCTGAATCCTTTTATTAGTTTCAGATTAATTTTTAGAGTTGGAGACCCACGTACCGTTTTCTGTAAAAGACCGGGCAAGGGGGCAGAAAGAAAACGAAAAATAAAAGATTGTAGATCGGAGACTCCAAGAGAGAGAGAGAGTGAGAGATTCCTCTTCCTATATCGCAATTTACTTTACTGAATGGCAAAATGGGGTATAAATGCAACACACACACACACACACACACACACACACACACACACACACACATATATATATATATATATATATATATATATATATATATATATATATATATATATAATATATATATATATATATATATCTATATGTGTGTGTGTGTGTGTGTGTGTGTGTGTGTGTGTGTGTGTGTATGTGTGTGTTTACATTTATACCTCATTTTGCCATTCAGTAAAGTAAATTGCGATAAAGGAAGAGGAATCTCTCCCTCTCTCTCTCTTGGAGTCTCCGATCTACAATCTTTTATTTTTCGTTTTCTTTCTGCCGCCTTGCCGTTCATTTACAGAAAACGGTACGCGGGTCCAAATCCAAACCAAAAAATTAATCTGAAACAAATAATAAAAGGATTCAGAGAGCCTTAGTCACCCCCAGACACTCCAAACACGAGTCAACGGCAGGAACTACCCTGTTCCTCTTCCCCCTTCGTCGCTGCTATTGTTTTCCCATGTGGTTGTTCGACTCTGTTCGGTGTCTAACGAATCTAGAGTGAAATTCGTTTCATCACCGGCGCCCTAAGGAGGAAGCGGAATCCAACAACCGAAATACGATGTCCCATCGCCTTCATAACCTGCACTGCTCTGGGGCTCTATATCTGGTTATATATATATATATATATATATATATATATATATATATATATATATATATATATATATATATATAATATTAAAACCAGGGCTTGAATGAAGAGCATCTTTATTTGCGACTAGTTTCGGAGATTTACTTTTCTCCGTCATCGGGCAATCTATAATGGAACATTAGCTACACTTAAAATCAATGACGTAATGTAAGTTGCATTAAAACAAAGCAAAATAAGATAAAATTACATAATTACTATAAGTTACATTAAAATTAACAAAGCAAAATAAGATAATATAAAATTACACAATTACAAGACATAATAACCTAAACCCGCAACAAAATCTTAAAATATAGGGAAATACACTGTTTGTTGCCAGAGAGAGCAGAAAAACATCTAAAAACACAGCAATTCAACAGACCTTTCATTATTACAAAGAGAGGGTTTATCTCATAGGTTATATAGAGACTCAACCACTCCGAACTCCATTGCGTTGGTTCTGGACTGGAAAGGAATCTACATTGATAGGATGGTCATATACTTCAGTGTTGACGAATAAGCACTAAATGGTGGTTTGCTTGATGGCCTATTTGTCCTAAATTATCTTCCGAGATGTTCAAAGATGCGAACCCTGAACTGCCGTTTAGATTTTCCAATGTACATTGCACTACAACAGTTTCATCAGTTGTTATTACTAGCTGTAAGTGATTGTTTCTTTATGTTTAACAAGGAGGTATATAAACAGGTAGACGGAGTAGCAATGGGTAACCCGTTATAACCTACGCTAGTCAATGCTTTCCTCGCTCATTATGAAGAAGAACGGTTGAATGAATGTCCCAAAGATTTCAAACCTCTGATGTACAGGCGATATGTCGACACATTCTTAATCTTTAGATCTAATAACCACATTTCACTGTTTGTAGAATACTTGAACTCAAAGCACAGCAATATCGGATTCACTTCAGAAACCGAGGCAGAAGGAAAGCTGGCCTTTCTTGCTACTAATCAGCCACAGTGAAAACGGGTTTATCACATCTGTTTATAGGAAACCGACTTTCACGGGTTTGATCACCAAAATGTCCTCATTTATTCCTGTTCAGTTCAAGAAAAATTTGATTACGACCTTAACATCGAGAGCTTTTAATATATGTTCAAATTATGTTAATTTGAACCTTGTTAATTTCACCATGCAGTGCTTATTTTTGAATGGCTTAAGCAAAAGTTTTACTAATATGTATATAGGAAAGGAGCTTCAAAAATCATTACTTCTAAAAAACCTGTCACTGTCAACAGAACAGTTATGTATTTTCCCATCACGTTTCTTGGAAATAGGTCCTTTAATGTTAAAAAAAAGATTAACCAAACTTTTGCAGGAATTCTTCCCACAAATAAACATTCGAGTGATATTTAAGCCTAAATCTACATTACAAAAATTCTTCAGGTTCAAGGATGTGATACCAACTGAACTGCAGTCAACTATTGTGTATAAGTATAAGTTTCATTGCTGTAGTACAAAGTACATTGGAAAATCTAAACGGCAGTTCAGGGTTCGCATCTTCGAACATCTCGGAAGATCTGTTAAGACAAATAGGCCATCAAGCAAACCACCATTTAATGCTATTCGTCAACACTGAAGAATATGACCATCCTATCAATGTAGATTCCTTTTCAGTCCTTACTTGCAGAACCAACGCAATTGAGCTCGCAGTGGTTGAGTGTCTATATACCCTAAGAGATAAACCCTAGATTTGTAATAATGGAAGTTCTGTTGAATTGCGGTTTTTAGATTTTTTTCTGCTCTCTTTGACAACAAACAGTATATTTCTCTATATTTTAAGATTTTGTTGCGGTTTAGGTTATTATGTCTTGTAATTGTGTAATTTTATATTATTTTATTTTGCTTTGTTAATTTTAATGTAACTTATAGTAATTATGTAATTTTATCTTATTCTGCTTTGTTTTAATGTAACTTACATTACGTCATTGATTTTAATTGTAAATAATATTCCATTATAGATTGCCCGATGACGGAGGAAATTAATCTCCGAAACTAGTCGCAAATAAAGATGCTCTTCATTCAAGCCCTGGTTTAATATTTATTATTCGTCTCCGATTTCCACGGAACTGCTTCTATTGCTGATATTTTTATATATCTATATATATATATATATATATATATATATATATATATATATATATATACTATATATATATAATATAATGAATTTAAAAGAAGTTTATAATATATAACATATATAATATATATATATATATATATATATATATATATATATATATATATATATTTATATATTATATATATTATTATATATATATTATTATAATTTAACTTATTATTATATTTTAATTTAATATAATTTATCTAATATAATATATATATTATATATAATATTATTATATATATGTATATATATATATATATATATATATATTATTAATATTTATATAATTGAATTTAAGGAGAAGTTTATATATATAT
>NC_061107.1:129441785-129461785 GCF_015104395.2 Macrobrachium nipponense | reverse complement strand
CTTTCTAGTGACCTTTGGCCAAGGGATGGTTAAATAAACCTTTGCGTACTTGGTTTACGGACTTCCTCTGGCGGCATTCCAAGAGGCTCCAACCGATGTGTGCGTTACACATACTCCTTCGCCACTGTTTAATGCCCTCATCGTTTTCCATTGTAACTCAGAGATCCGCGAAGACTGACTTACGATTTAGCAGTGAACGAGATGAGATCCTCAGGGTATTTGCAAAGCAGGTATTAGAAAGTGGTGATAAAGAGGAAGGAGAAAAGTTCTCTCGTTGAAAATCCTGTCAAGTACACAGGTTTTATACCAAATATAGTAAATTTGGTATGGAATGTGCATTGCAAAAAAAGAAACAGACTAAGTAGAATGAAGAAGGAAACGAATCTTGTACATAATGTAATATTAAGATCTGATCAGCTGTTATATATATATATATATATATATATATATATATATATATATAGATATGTATGTATATACACACAGACATACATATATATGTGGTGTGTGTGCGTGTGGAGGGAAAGAGAGAGAGAGAAAGGAATTTTGCGAATATAGATATTTGTGTGTGTATACGTGTGTAATAGGCTATATATATATGTGTGTGTGTGCGTACATTATATATATATTATTATATATATATATATATATTATATATATATATATATATACTGTGTGTGTGAATGTGTGTATATATGTGTGCATATGTGTGTGTGCATACTACATATATGTGTGTGTGCATGTTTGTGTGTGCTTGCTTGTTTGTATGTATAGGATTTATGAGGGTACGTGATATACATATATATATGTGTGTGTGTATTATTATATATATATATATATATATATATATATAGTATAAATGCATATTAATATGCATATATGTGTTCGTATGTATGTATATAACATCGATCCCATGAGAGAAAAATACATCATATTTAACGAAATCAGCTCGTAATGAACGTTGACTGGTAGAATGCGGTGCGCATGTCAACCACGATACTTTTAGGTTCTAGGAAAAATAGGACTGGGCGAAACGACTCACAGCCAGAAATAGTTTGCATAATACCGAGAAATATATATATATATATATATATATATATATATATATATATATATATATATATTATATATATATAGATAGATAGATAGATAGATAGATAGATATAAGATATAGATAGAAATGATAGATATGTATATAGTATATATATATATATATATATATATATATATATATAATATATATATTTATATATATATATATATATTTTTTTACATTTTTACAAACATTTTTTCGAAAACTATTCTACAAAAATATTTAATACAATACTTAAAATAAACAAGGTCCTCGCTACCTTAATGACCTTATCGTGGTAGTCTATGCACTTTATTACGAATTATGAATTACTGACGAATTGAACCCAAGGAGAAGGGAAAAAGGATTTATGAGGTTGAGTCTTCCAAATATTTAGGAACCATCATATCCAGCAAAGACTGTGTCGGAATTCAGTGCGAGACTTAAGAAATCAAAAGAAAGTAAGATCAGGAAATCAATAATTGAACTAAATCCGAGAGATTTTGTACATTAAAAATGAAGCTAAAGGGAAATCAATATTGCAAGGCAGCCGTCAAGGGAGTTAGATATAGCAACAGAAACTGCAAAATTTCTATACGTAGACAAAAGAATGATGAGGGAAGATGGAGATATCTTGTCCCTAAGGAGAATACTACCAGGAGAGTTGAAAGACCCAGACTTGCTTGGATGAGAACTGCAAGAAAAATAAGTTAAAAAGTGTGTAATGCTGTATGAAACTCTCAGCCCCGACCCATGTTACGTTGCCAGACATACGATCAAAGCTAACTTTAAACTTAAATAGAATAAAAACTACTTGGGCTAAAGGGCTGCATTTTGGCACGTTTGATGATTGTAGGGTGGACGATCAACAAACCAATTTGCAGCCCTCTAGCTACAGTAGTTTTTAATATCTGAGAGCGGACAGAGAAAGTATGGACGGACAGGCAAAACCATCTCAATAGTGTTCTTTTACAGAAAACTAAAAATGCTGGAGATGAGCGAAAATCTGCGAAAGAAAAGATCAGGAAAGACTTGAAGGGAGGAATTTCACAGAGGCTCTTTGCACTGCACGGCGTTGGACGTGACGAGGATGATAACGATGTGTGTATGTATGTACACCATGTAAGCGTAAATCATATCCCCTCGAGTTCATTAGCATTTATGACCTTTATAGAACCACATCGGAAGAATTGAATTGCCAAATTTCACTTTCTCTTTCGCTCATTTTATCCTTCTTCAAAGTAGCAAGGAGCAAATTCATTCCTGCTTTCTTTTGATGTCGCCTAAATTCATATGTAACCGTTTTATTTGTCTATTCTCTCATATTTATCTATATATCTCCTTTTTCCTAAAACTTTTCTTTCTCTGCTGGCTGAATTCCGTTTTGAGCTTCTTGGGCTTATAATATGCAGACTCTGTCTATAAGATTTAGATGAAGATTTAAAAAAACAATGAAAAATAAAGAAAAAGAAAGAAAAAATTAAAAAAGGATGATGAAAACGTAACTACATAGAATGCTAAGACGAACTCAGAGAGCGTCCGTAGTAGGATGTCTTTGATAGGCTGACACAAATTTTTGTTATTGACATTTCCCAGCCAGAGCAGTTAGATAAGCTTCCTTCTGTGTCAGTTAGTTACAAGACCTGTCGAAAAGTTGAATAGAGGCTAAAAGAAAACTTAAAAGCTTACAGATCTCTCTCTCTCTCTCTTTCTCTCTCTCTCTCTCTCTCTCTCTCTCTCTCTCTCTCTCTCTGAACATATTTGTGGTTGGGGGTTGTTTGCGTGTATGTATGTCTGTCTGACGTCTGCCTATCTAACTATCTTGAGAGATCTCTAGAAGACAAGAAGTTAACGACAGTTGAACAAAGAAACTGCGCAACAAATCAAACAGTGGGTTTTTTTTTTAATGATGAATTCATATTGTCCGTGCAGCAAAAGACAAGATGTCAAACTGTGAACATCATTTACTCAACTAAGCAGAATCTGAAACCATAAACCGGAATATATTAAAAATGTATCATTCATATTATCTCCTTGTAGGCCTCTCAGCTAGATATGTTTCACAATTTTCGAACAACAGACAAAGAGAGACGAAAACCAGTGACGAAAACCTCGGAACAAAAACTAAGCAAGAAGCGCATCACCAGTTCCAGAGCTCCGATGCTCCTGAAAAAAATTGCTAGCAGTTTTTCGCAATATTTCGAAATCATTTTCTGCAGACGTGCAGCTTTTTATCCGAGTTGCCTCGACATCATATATGCTCTAATATTTTTTAAACGAAAACAGATATGCGGGTGTCATGTGTGTATGTGTATGTGCGTGTGTATGTACGAAAGAGAGTGGGCGAGACAGAGAGAGAGCTTGGTGGGTACAGAGAAAGTGAATCCCTATTTCGATATAAAGGGATTATATCCTCTTTCGAATAAACACGTAGGAACATCTCTGTTTTGGATAATTATGTGCAAATGATGTTCCATATATTATGAGTTAATTCCTAATTTTTAACACGATCTCTGCGCTCTTATTCTAATGCCCTTTTATATCCAGCGGACATTAGCAGTTCAGGTCTGTCTTAACCGTTGCTCTTTAAGTCCTTCTATAATCATTCTGTCTTGAGTCTCTGTTAGTAAGGCTCTGCAAAGCGTAGGAATATGGTTCCTTGGTTTCTGTGGCATTGCAGGTATCCTTGCTGTGTGGTGGCAATGTACATACTGTATACGTAAATCCTGCACGTTGCAAGCTTAAGCCTTATACGGTAATTTACGCTTCTCCTCTCTCTCTCGTTCTTCTCGATCCTTCCTCTTTCTCTCCATGATGTCTCTTCTCCTCTCCACTCCTCTCCTCTCTCTCAGAGAAAGAGGGAGAGAGAGAGAGAGACTGCAGTATTCTCCGTTAATAATGATAGTCTCAGATCTGCACAGGATCATCCTGGTGGTTTCAGCAACATGGTCGTATGTAAACAAGCTCAAAACATCCATTGGGCAATGCCACCTTTTGGCATCACTGTCTTCTATTAAAAAAAATAATCCCATTAAGTGATCATCACAAATTTCCACCAATGAAAAAAAATCAGTAATCTAAAAGCAAAAATATTTGGCGACCCATACAATGGATAGTAACCAGCCAGAATTCTTGAGTTATAGGGAATGATGAACTAGGGTATCTTTATTGTACAACTTAAGCTCCTAAACCAAAACAATATTTGAAGGCTTATGTTCCAGATGCCATGCCTTACTCACACGTATGAAGTAACCAAAGCACTTTTGAAGATGCTGTTAAACCACAAACCCGAACAAAGGTTGTAACAAATATAACTTATCGATTCCCAAGAGGGAATCATCCCCATCAAGTCGTAGAATGCATAGAGATATTCAAGATCTCTTTCATGATTAATTTCTTCACCCTTCAATATTCCTGAACTAATCGAGATGCTGTCACACAATGAAAATGGATCGCAGAAAGTTGGTGTAGCAGTAGGATTTCCGCTAAGTGATATCTTCGAATAATATGGCTGCTTTAGTTTAGGGAAGAATTGTTTCTAGTCACAGCAATAAAACCAAAGATTTGGGGATTTTGTGTCTGATTTCCTTAAAATCCCTCCCCTCGGTGTTGTAACAGAGTCGAGGCTTAAACAATTTTTTATTACACCTCATCAAGAAGAACGGCGCTTGCTAACTTGGTATCCTTTGGCAGATGCCTGAAACCTACGTGGGATTACAACACTTTGGTTCGCGTCCACTCCTTGAACAGACTAAGGACTCATTCCTCACCTGAAAGTCCGTCAGCAAAAGCCTATGCCAAAAACGGTATTCAAATTACTGCGAGTAAAGAAACCATGATCAATATGGAAATGCCAATCTTCCATTTTTGTCGAAGCCCAAAGGAAGTGGAGCCTGCAAGAAATGTTTTGTTAAAACACACACACATACGCACACACACACACACATACACACACCCACACACAACACCACACACATATTATATATTATAAATATAGTATATATAATATATATACGTGTATATTGTGTTGTTATTTATATATGTGTATTATTCTATATATTATGATACTAATACACACATATATTATATATATAATAATATAATATATATATCTATATTTATATATATATATATATATTATTATCTTATATCTAATACACACATATTTAAAATACCAACACAACCACACAACACACATATAGGTAAATCTCTGCGACTAGACAGTTCGGCTGCTACAGCGTCTGGAAAGGGCAAAGGGCTTCGATTGAGTTCGGGAGGGCGTCACTGCATCAAGAGAAAGTAACAATAGGCTCTGTCGTAGTAGCCAGAGTCGTACTGGAGATCAGTCACCCCTATTGCATAGCAGATGATAATGAAACGTTGATTATAATGCTAATTTTTGGACTAAGTTTATAAGTATATAACTAAACACACTCTCATATATATATATATATATATATATATTATATATATATATATATATATATATATATATATATATATATATATATTTATATATATATATATATATACATATATATATATATATATATATATATATATATATATATATATATAATATATATATATATATGTGTGTGTGTGTGTGTGTGTGTGTGTGTTTGTTTTGTGTGTTTAGTTATATGCTTATAAAATCTTAGTCCAAATTAGCATTATATCAACATTTCATTATCAGTCTACTATGCAATAGGGGTGACTGATCTCTAGTACAACGGCTCTGGCTACTCCGACCTGTTTTTCCTTTCTCCTGATGCAGTGACTCCCTCCCTAACTCAATCGAAGCCGTCTGCCCTTTCCAGACGCTGGAGCAGCCAACTGTCTGGTCGCAGAGATTTTCCTGTACCAGCATCAGCAACCACCACTTTCCTTGTCCTACTTAGGAACCAACCGGTCTGGCGGGGATATTAAGCGAGATCCGATCGTATGGGGAAGATTCCTGAATGAAAGAGAGAGGTCTCGCTCGCTCGCCTAAAGGGAGAAGGCGGTGTATAAAGATGCCCAGCTCGGCCTGCTCTTCTGCAGTGCTCACCCAGACAGAGATCAGAGTGAGTAGCTCGATGCTTCGGAGCATCGATTTCCAGACGATCGTCTTGTTTTGTGTCCACTGTTTCTGTGCTTCTGTTTTTTGTTATTGAACGTTAATTTTGCTGGGCCTTTTTCATTGTACTATTTTTTTTATAGAGTATATTCTTCAAGTTTTCGTTGATAAATTATAAGCAACAGGAGGCTGCGTGAAAAAGTCTGTTTTATTGATAGTTGATCTTGTGTGACAAGAATATCAGCAACGCAAAAAAGTTTAGATAATAATGACGAAATACACGCCACTATTTCCCCATAATATATATATATATAGTATATATATATATATATATTATATATATATATATATATATATATAATACATATATAATAATATATATACATATGTGTGTAGTTATCTATAAATGTATATATATATATCCTATATATATATATATATATTATATATGTGTGTGTGTGTGTGTTGTGTGTTGTATGTGTGTGTGTGTGTGTATGTGTGTGTGTGTATGTGTGTGTGTAAATAATCATTAACTTTCACAACATGAGTTATTTCATAAGTTTGCACAGAAGGCTCATCAGCAGCATATCGAATTCTCTGCAGTACTCTTAAACTGTGCGCTATTCACCTCTACCTTGCAGGCATTCAAACAATTGCTTTCCAGTAGTCTGTATCTTTCGTCTACCTTCTATTCAGCTTTTACTGGGTCTTCTTCTTCTCCTACTGCATACATCCGAATTATGAACTTTTCACCAACTCTCTCTCTGCTTTCTTTCCTCTTATGATCTTACTATCAAAGCTTCCTTATCACTTCTACGTATCCGTATTTCCATTCATTCAGTATCATAATATATATACGGTATATAATTCACCACAAATACTACGCAAACATGTCTTCCCAACAGTTCCAAACTTTTTTTTTTACCCTCGAATTCAGAAGATGAAATTTTCGGATCCGCTGGAGAGCACAACGTCTGGCAACACTGCCAGGTTGTGAGTCATAGGGGTATAAGGCCGTGCATTTTAATGAGGTGTATGTCACTTGACAACATTTGCCAAATCTAATTTATCATAATATATATACTGTACTTTGAAGTATTAACGCAAGAATATTTTTTTACATCAAAAGAAAATAAGCAAATGTTGTTAATTTTTCATCTGCTTCTTCATTCCTTGTGCATATGTTCATAATCTGAGGAGTTTTTTTTTGCGCCGTTTCATACGGAATGAGTGTTTGACCCGTTTTCTACTTTTATCTTTCTTCTTTTTCGTGGGAGATTGTGTTGTCAGTGCACTTCATGTGGTTTACTGTAAGAATCACCAAAGGTTCTTTGCAACGCCCATTCGCCCACCCCCCCCCCCCCCCACCCCCCCCCTCCAATCACTTTTTAACCTTTTACCTTACCTCCGTTCCCACTTCCTTCCTTCCTCCATCTTGACCTTTTAGCCAGATCTTCATAAATCAGTTTCAGTCAATTTTCCGTAGAACGGGATTTATTTTTTAGTTTTCTGTAAAAGAAAACTATTGTGCTGCCTTTGTCTGTCTGTCTGCACTTTTTCTGTCCACCCTCAGATCTTAAAAACTACAGTGGCTAGAGGGCTGCAAATTGGTATGTTGATCATCCACCCGCCAAGCATCAAACATATCCAATTGCAGCCCTCTAGCCATTGTAAGTTTTATCTTATTTAAGGTTGAATTTAGTCATAATCATTCTTCTGGCAAAGCAACAGGACAGGCCAACACCGGTCGGTGGTTAAAGCTTCATGGGTCGCGGCTCATACAGCCTTATACCAAAACCATCGAAAGAATGATCTATTTCCATGGCTGCTGTACAGAAAACTCGAATTCTCACTCTCACCGAACCTTTCTTTCCTGTTTTCCACCACAGAATGAAAGCTCAGCAGATCTACGCCGTCGTAGCCTTCGTCTGCATCGGCAGCAGCGTTATGGCTCAGGAGAACAATCTGGCTGCTCTCCTGCAGAAGCTGAACTTGACCAACCCCCAAACACAGATTGAATTCTTGGGTTTCGTTGATCGGCAAACCTTTCCTGCCTCCGTCGCTTGCTTGATTCAGGGTGGTGGACCAGGCTGTGATCCAAGGACACCCACTATCAGAAGTAAGTTTTTTACCTTCTATTTCCTTTCTTATTATCATTATCATTTTTTAAGGATTTTGTTAGGTTACTTGTTACCGTGAATTTAATAAAAAAAAATATATATATATAAATACATAGTTATTAAGTTGCACAATTTCCTCGGTGGGCTGACTTATATCCATGGTTTATATTATATAAATATATATATATATATATAATAATAGTATATATATATATATATAATATATATATATATATATATATATATATTATATATATATATGCATACATCATAATAGGAGATTTACCATACTTCTCTGCATAACAACTTAAAGAACACAAAGAATCTGTTACCAAATCGGTTGACAATGCAAAACATATTTCTGCTTCTTAAAAAGAACAACACTATTAAATAGAGAATCATGTTCTCTGAAAAAGAAATATAACCCAAGAAAATAAAAGACGATTTCTTGGGAAATAACAAGGCAAGAGAAACACAATCAGCAGTATCTGTATAGGTTATTATTTGTTTTGTTAATGCATAAGTGTTATAGACGTCAAAGTTACATAATCCTAACATGCTTAACGTATCACTGGAGTCCTAATTTCTCCTTAGCCCACTGGGGGCTGGTTAGAACCCACGAGAGGACGAAATTGTTATCAACTAAAAAACCCCTTCGGTTAACATATATGAAAATGTATTAATTCCGAGGTAGACCGAATTAGATATTAAAGGACATTTGTAGCTCAATGTATGTATATAAACCATGGTGATGTGATAAAAATTCTTATGTGCTTATGCATGTATATATATATATATATATATATATATATACCTATATATATATATATATATACATATATATATATATATATATATAAGTCATATCACATTACCGTGATTCATATACATATATCGAGCTACAATGTCCTTTAATATCTAATTCGCCCTACCTCAGGGGAACAAAAAAAATTAATATATTTTCATATATGCTTAAGACCGAAGGGGAATTTTTTCTCGATAAATAGATTTACCTGACTTGGGCGCGAACGCAGGTACCTTATAAATCCAGGACCGTCAGTGGCGGAAAGCGGTACCACCCAACCGCGAGAGGCTTGAAAGGTATATGTCGTCTCTCACCTCAAATACTTTCTCGCGCTGAAGTATTCGTTGGTTTGGAGACAACATCAACCCGCCTCGACTCCGGTAGTTAAGTAGCGCTTTTGACAACACGTAGCATTTTACATAAGTCATATCGCATTACCGTGATTCATATACATATATCGAGCTACAATGTCCTTTAATATCTAATTCGCTCTACCTCGGAATTAATATATTTTCATATATGCTTAACCGAAGGGGAATTTTTTCTCGATAATAGATTTACCTGTACTTGGGCGCGAACGCAGGTACATTATAAATCCAGGACCGTCAGTGGAAGCGGTACCACCCAACCGCGAGAGGCTTAAAGGTATATGTCGTCTCTCACCTCAAATACTTTCTCGCGCTGAACTATTCCACTGACGGTCCTGGATTTATAATGTACCTGCGTTCGCGCCCAAGTACAGGTAAATCAATTATCGAGAAAAAATTCCCCTTCGTTTAAGCATATATGAAAATATATTAAATTCCGAGGTAGAGAGTAGATGCGAATTAGATATTAAAGGACATTGTAGCTCGATATATAATATATATATATATATATATATATATATATATATACATGCATAAGCGCCGGAGCTGGAGCTCAAAGAAGATATATCACGAAGGAAGTAGTAGGGAAAGGCATCCTCATCTTTTTACAATTTATTTCAATCCCGACATTTCGTGACGAATTCCAAGTCGCATTTTCAAGGCTAAAAATATATAAAATTTGCGAACATTAATACTCAATTTGATTTAATTTATATTAAGAATGTCATGGCAACAGCACTCAGTAAAGTAAAAAGTTGAAAGTTAAAATTTAAAATTCAACAGTACCTTCAAAAGCAAACTTCACTAAAATCTTAGAAACACCTACCTATACAAAAGAAAGAGTAAGACTGACAAAAATAAGTAAAAACGAGTGAGGCAAACCAGCTGCCCAAACTACGCTATGAACAACAGGCAACATTTACCGTCTGGATTAGAATAACCGTCTTTTCATCGTCGCTAGAACATCTTGGCTTCCAAATATACTTAAAAATATTTTCCTTGCACTTCAGATTATCATTATACCCAAATGTAAATGCCTGTTGACATTCTTCCATACTCGCTTCAATCTCATGTTATTAAGTAGACAATGACAGCTTTATTAGCACTGAATCTACTTGTCTGCTAATCCAATAGCACGGAACTGAACATTATTTAACTACAAGAAGGTTTTTTCTTTATAAATATCCACTGTATCAATTTTAATCTACGACATAAGAATGAAGAGTGCACAGGTACCCTGTATTTAAAATTTCCTAAAGAATAGCATTCTCAAGAGCCCTTGTAGTTAGGCTCTCTCCTTTAAAACTACGGTTCCCTATACTTTACAGACGACTTTCTGGAACTAATTTCTGTTAAAAGGTGAAGGCTTTCGAGTTTATGCAATAGCGCTTAGTTTGGGCATCTTATTTCGCCAACCATTTATTAAATTTTGAAATAATGATTATTTCCCATCACAGCACTGACACCTTTCGTATTTTCATTTTTCCAGAAGTTTTGCAAAAACTCTCAGCGAACAACTATCAGTGCTCATCCTGTGACTTCGACACCCAGCGAGTCCTCAACCTTTTCCTCAGAAGCCTCCGCCAGGCAGCGAATCCTCTGCAGTGCAAGAGTCTAGACGAAGGTCTACAGTTAGCCGCACCTTTATGCACATAATGGTTGCTTCCATATTTTCATATTCCTGTACCACGACGTAGAAGAGTCTGAAGGTTCGCTGGATGCCACAAATTTTATAAATGGTGTTATTTAAATCATAAGAAGGATGATTGTGTTGGAATGCAGAATTTCCGAGTTTTATTCCATGACTAGCCAGTTGACCGGGAGATGTGAACAGATTGAAAGTTTGCATCTCTTTTCATTTATATTTTGTTAAATCTACTTAGATCAGATGTAAATTTGTAATGATGCGTTTAATCTTTAACCTTAAGTTCACTTAAGATTTTCTTTTCTTTGTTGATCCATCCAGTGGTTAATATCATTAATATGAAGTAGAGATAGCTTCAGTTCTTAACTGAAGTACCTTGCCTGGGTTAAAAACCAAAGTAGGCTTCTGCTGGACCAGAATTATTGCCTATATCCGTATTCGTATCATAGTCCAGATGTGAAACGCTCAAGTCCTAATTCACGTACCTAACGCTGATGGATCTTTGGTTGGTTTGTAGGAAATGAGATCTCTTTCTCGTAGCTTAGCTTCTCTAAGTGAATAGGTTTCCTGTTTTTTTATGGCTTAGTGTCATTTTCCTTTACAGATAAATAATCATTGTTAAAGTCAGTGATGACGATATAAATCATATGTAGATATCACAAATAAATATGTATTAAGGTTATTCAACATTTGTCAGTGGTTGTAGCGATGTCTAAGTCAAAACTTCTTGGGTCTATCATCAAGTTCCTTAGTTTCTCCTCTTAATCTCACTCATCATATTTACTTTTGAATAATAAAAGTATACATTCTTTTAAGGTTGTCACTTCTCTGATTCCTTCTTGACAAACAGTCTATTCCCAAAGATGAATTTATAACGTCATTGTATTGTCATTATAGTGTCACTCATTGCTCCTTTTCTTGATAGTATTGAGGTGTATTCCTCCCAATCTTACCTTTATTTAGCGGATTAAGGTTAATTCATTTTGCTTCCCATTTCTCAAACCCCGTTTTTCATACCTTGGTGTATGAAGACACCGTGATTCCAGCCTCGTTGGTCTTTTCATAAGCAAACATTTTTTTTTTTTTTTTTTTTTTTTTTTACTTAAGGGATGACTTGATAACTTTATTCCCCTTCTACGCCACTTCACACTCTCACCATATGACTTTTACCTCGAAATAGCCAAAACTTATTTCCTCAGTTCTTCTAGCAACCTTTTCATCTACATTATCACTCCCTTTGATATTTGTTTATTATGATGTATTCTTCGAAGCAACAAAGCTGAATGCTCTGTAGGTCCTCTTATGTAGATGGATGTGAAAATGTGAAAGTTGTCCTTCTTTTTTATAATAACAACAATTTTTAAAACAGAAATCCACGATTCTTTATATAAACTGTATTATTTGTAAAAGATGGAAACAGACTATATCTGTTACAAATAATTTAATTTACTTATATAATTGTGGCTTTTTATTATAAAACAGTTTAATCACGATTTTGCGAATTCCTTAGAAGTAACGACAATAATAATAAAAACAGAGAAAGGAAGGACTTTATTATTATTATTATTATTATTATTATTATTATTTTTTTTTTTTTTTTTTTTTTTTTTGCTCTATCACAGTCCTCTAATTCGACTGGGTGGTATTTATAGTGTGGGGTTCCGGGTTGCCTCCTGCCTCCTTAGGAGTCCATCACTTTTCTTACTATGTGTGCCGTTTCTAGGATCACACACTTCTGCATGAGTCCTGGAGCTACTTCAGCCTCTAGTTTTTCTAGATTCCTTTTCAGGGATCTTGGGATCGTGCCTAGTGCTCCTATGATTATGGGTACGATTTCCACTGGCATATCCCATATCCTTCTTATTTCTATTTTCAGATCTTGATACTTATCCATTTTTTCCCTCTCTTTCTCTTCAACTCTGGTGTCCCATGGTATTGCGACATCAATGAGTGATACTTTTTTCCTCTGACTTTGTCAATCAACGTCACGTCTGGTCTGTTTGCACGTATCACCCTATCCGTTCTGATACCATAGTCCCAGAGGATCTTTGCCTGATCGTTTTCTATCACTCCTTCAGGTTGGTGCTCGTACCACTTATTACTGCAAGGTAGCTGATGTTTCTTGCACAGGCTCCAGTGGAGGGCTTTTGCCACTGAATCATGCCTCTTTTTGTACTGGTTCTGTGCAAGTGCCGGGCATTCACTTGCTATGTGGTTTATGGTTTCATTTTTCGTATTGCACTTCCTACATATGGGAGAGATGTTATTTCCGTCTATCGTTCTTTGAACATATCTGGTTCTTAGGGCCTGATCTTGTGCCGCTGTTATCATTCCTTCAGTTTCCTTCTTTAGCTCTCCCCTCTGTAGCCATTGCCAATTGTCATCGCTGGCTAGTTCTTTAGTTTGTCTCATGTATTGTCCGTGCATTGGTTTGTTGTGCCAGTCCTCTGTTCTGTCTGTCTTTCTCCTGTCTCTGTATATTTCTGGGTCTTCGTCTACTTTTATTAGTCCTTCTTCCCATGCACTCTTTAGCCACTCGTCTTCACTGGTTTTCAGATATTGCCCAGTGCTCTGTTTTCGATGTTGACGCAGTCCTCTATACTTAATAGTCTCTCCCTCCTTCCTTTCGTGTTATGTATAGTCTGTCCGTATTTGCTCTTGGGTGTAGTGCTTTGTGTATTGTCATTTGTTTCCTGGTTTTCTGATCTATGCTGCGGAGTTCTGCCTTCGTCCAGTTCCACTTTCTTCCTGCGCTGTATCTGATTACTGGCACTGCCCATGTGTTTATGGCTTTTATCATATTTCCGGCATTGAGTTTTGACTTGAGTATCGCTTGAGTCTCTGCATATATTCTTTCCTGATCGTGTCCTTCATCTCTTGGTGTTTTATATCTCCTCCTTCCATTATTCCCAGGTATTTGTATCCTGTCTCATCTATGTGTTTGATGTTGCTCCCATCTGGTAGCTTTATCCCTTCAGTTCTCGTTACTTTGCTTTTTGTATGTTGACTAAGGCGCATTTTTCTATTCCAAACTCCATCCTGATGTCCCCAGATACAATCCTTACAGTCTGGATTAGGGTATCTATTTCCTTGATGCTCTTACCATACAGCTTGATGTCGTCCATGAACATCAGATGGTTGATTCTGTTGCCTCTTTTCTTGAGTTGGTACCCGGCATCCATCTTCTGTTAGTACTTTTGTCATGGGAATCATGGCTACTACGAAGAGTAGTGGGGACAGTGAGTCGCCCTGGAAGATCCCTCTCCTGATATTAACCTCTGCTAGTCTTATTCCAGAGCTTGTAAGTATTGTATTCCAGTTGCGCATTGTATTTTTGAGGAAGCTGATGGTATTTTCCTCTGCCCCATATATTTTCAGGCATTCTATTAGCCATGTGTGTGGTATCATGTCGAAGGCTTTCTTATAGTCTATCCATGCCATGCTTAGGTTGGTTTTCCTTCTCCTACTGTTCTTCATTACCATTTTGTCTATCAGGAGCTGGTCTTTTGTGCCCCTACACTTCCTTCTGCAGCCTTTCTGTTGGTGGGGGATGGTGTTTGTCTCCTCTAGGTAGTTGTATAGCCTTTCACTGATGATACCTGTTAGTAACTTCCACATTATTGGTAGGCAGGTGATAGGCCTGTAGTTACTGGCTATATTTCCCTTACTCTTGTCTTTTTGTACTAAGGATGTTCTTCCTGTGGTCATCCATTTGGGTGCTTGGTGATTTGAGATACAATGCTGGAGTTGTTCTGCTATTCGTGGGTGTAGGGCCTTGAAGTTTTTGAGCCAGTATCCATGGAGATTCATCGGGACCTGGGCTTTCCAGTTTGGCATTTTCTTTAGTTGGTGTCTGACTGTGTCTGTCGTGATGTCTGTGAATCTTTGTTTTATTCTCCCTGTTTCTTCTTCCTTGACTTCCTGGAGCCATGTTGCATGTTTGTTGTGTGATACCGGATTTCTCCATATGTTTTCCCAGAGTCTCTTACTTGGTTCGGCTTCAGGAATTTCTGGGTGGTTGTCTCCCCCTCTTAGTTGGCTGTATAGTCTTTTCTGGTTGGTTCCGAATAGTTTGTTCTGTTGGTATCCCTTATTCCTGTTCATGTACCGTTGGATCTTGTGTGCTTTGGCCTTAAGCCTCTGTTTTACATCTTCTATTGTGTTGTTTAGTCCCCTCTCTTGTACTTTGTATTTCTCGTTGAGTTCCTCCCTTGTTTTCTTGCTTCTTAGCCTTTTTTCTGCCATCTCTTTCAGTTTACTCAAGTCAGATCTCATCACCATGATTTGCTTTTCCAGGCGCCTTTTCCATGGAGGTTGCTGTTTTGGTTTCTTATTATTATTATTATTATTATTATTATTATTATTATTATTATTATTATTATTATTATTATTTCATAGTCATCCTGAGTCCCCTAACAAGATTAAAATATTTTCCAGACCGTGTGCAAGCAATAAGAATAGCTTTTTTTTCTTTGTCGTGAGGTTTAAGGCGCTTGGATAATATTGTTTCTCTCATGTCTGAAAAAAAGTAACCGAATTTTTATATAAAATCCCGAACGCAAAAGACAAAAATACCTGACATGGCAGAGATTAGGGGATGAGATTTTATCCCTGGTATCCGAATGGTAGAGCACTTTTATTCAGTTTATCTGCTTTCAAGCCGAAGCTTTTAATCCTGTAAAATATCTATCGGCTTTAGTTACACTAAAACAGACGCCCTACATAGCTTGATCGTGCTTTTTTATTTCTATATTTAATAATGATAATATCATTGTTGTTGTTATAATAATTATTATCATTTATTGCAATGGAAAATCTTTTAATTTACAAAAGAAAAAATCGGTTTCGTTATTCATAATTCCACCACAAAAAATGAGAATTCACTCGTATGAATATCCAGGTCTTCTTCAACTTCGCTTTACTGAAAGAGGTGTTAACCTACACGGCAACGGGTGCTCATACCCGGTGCTCAGAGACCTGCTCCATGTACTAGTACTATTAGACTGGCCAGCTGGACCTGGTGCTCACTAAGAGCAGAGGTGCAATTCCCTGAAGCTTTGTATATTCCAACATTATTTACTATTTGTCAAGATAACAAGTATATAGCTTGTCAAGACTGAAGTCAATCAAAAGAAAACAAAACTCTTCTCTTGAGG
This sequence comes from Macrobrachium nipponense, assembly GCF_015104395.2. Lineage (NCBI taxonomy): Eukaryota > Metazoa > Arthropoda > Malacostraca > Decapoda > Palaemonidae > Macrobrachium > Macrobrachium nipponense. The sequence goes on along the minus strand of NC_061107.1, from coordinate 129,445,560 downwards.
AAACAGCAATTAAGATTTATGGTAAACACATCAGAGAGAGAGAACTAATTGATGATGAACAACTTTGTAGTCCTATCTACTGACAAGGCTGTCCTAGATACAACTAGTTGAATCTAGAAAGGCGTGAAACGTTCCAGTTGAATACTGCAATCATGCTGACGGTCAGAAAAGAAGCCTCTAGACCCATGGGTTTAAATACACTTGAAATGTGTAAACTAAGAAAGGAAGGAACCAAAAAGGAGCTTTTTAAAAAGGGAACAAAAACTCCTATTCTTTTCTCATCGAGATAGCAACTCACTAACAACGTTCAAATCTCTACAGTGAAAGTCCTCCTGAATTACCAAATGAATCTAATAAAAAATCATAATGGAAATTTGAGGTAAATTATAAAAACGGTCACGACATCGTATCTAGAATTGATACCTAGATCCAGAACTTTAAAAAAAAATCATTTTTCATTACTTGTAATGCACAAGAAAAGCATGAATTGAAAAACAAACGGGTCCTAAGAAAGAGAAATGAATATGATTAATCTTCCTTTTCACGTACGCAAAGTGAGTGCAATCCTTAATTAAGTAGGCTTTCTTGCTCTTGGGAAATCCCTACCTTTCCCAATTCTCTAGACTAAAGCAGTATGCACCGAGGAGCAAAGCCTCGTAGGGAAAGAGAAGAACTTTCGCTTCTTCTTTCTTATGACCTTTGGTCAAGGGATGGTCAAAGAAACCTTTGCGTACTTGGTTTGAGGACTTCCTCTGGCGGCGTTCCAAGAGGCTAAAACCGAGGTGCGCGTTACGCATACTCCTTCGCCATTGTTTAATCTTCTCATCGTTTTCCATTGCAACGCAGAGATGCGCGAAGATTGACTTGCGATTTAGCAGTGACCCGAGTATATCTTAGTTTTACCAGACCATTGAGCTGATTAACAGCTCTCCTAGGGTTGGCCCGAAGGATTAGATATTTTTACGTGGCTAGGAACTAATTGGTCACAGAGCAACAGGACCTACAGCTTATTGTGGGATCCGAACCACACTATGTCGAGAAATGAATTTCTATCACCAGAAATGAATTCCTCTGATTCTGAGTAGGCCGAGCTGGGATTCGAACTTCGGACCACTGGATTGGCAGCTGAGCGCGAAAACCACTCGTCCAGCGAGAAACTTTTTAGCAGTGAACGAGATGAGAGCCGTGTATTTCAAATCAGGTATTAGAAAGTGGTGATAAGAAGGAAGGAGAAACAGTCCTTCGTTTTATACCAAATATAGTAAATTTGATATGGAATATGCATTTCAAAAAAGAAACAGACTAAGTAGAATGAAGAGGGAAATGAATCTTGTATATTATGTAATATTAACATATAATCAGTTTTGATATATGTATATATACTATATATATATATATATATATATATATATATATATATATATGATATATATATATATATATATATATATATATATATATATATATATATATATAGATAGATATATGAATATATATATCCATATATATATAATATATCGATATATATAGTATAGATATATATTATATAGATGAATATATTATATAAATATAGATATATAGATATATATATTATAATATATTATATCTATAACATATATATATATATATATACACATATATATATATATATATATATATATATATATATATATATATATATATATATATATATATGTATATATATATATATATATATATATATATACATATATACATATATCTATATATATATAGATATATATATCTATAAATATATATATATATATATATATATATATATATATATATGTGTGTGTGTGTGTGTGTGTGTGTGTGTATACATGCTTAAAAATCACAGTAGATGCACGTGACTTCATTAAATAAGCGAATACCACAAGCGCTTTCATCTTTACTAAGACATTCTCTTAGGAAAGACAAAAGCGCTTGGATTACTGCCTATCATTTTTCTGTGGCATTTGCTTATATATATATATATATATATATATATATATATATATATATATATATATATATATATATATATATATACGAGGAGGAAGAAACGAAACCTATCCGATGCCATACCAGATGACTGGAACCAAGAAGACTACGGTATAGAAGGAGAAAGCTGGAAAGCTGGAAAGCTGGAAAATAACCTCAACCATAAATTATATCTGTTAATTGATAGTAGTAAATGGACACGGGATGCTAATTCGGATTTGTAATTAATTTATCTGATGAGCAACCTTACCTGCTTTTGGGTATGGTCTGAGTTTATCTGTAACACCCGCTACACATGACTATGTTAGTATATCTGAAGCCTTTTGAAATTTAGAAAAATTTGGTAATATATCTAATGATAATCTTAATCTTGTTAAAGGTTTTATTTATGGTGTAAATTCATTCCCCTCCTATTCAAATGTACCATTAAGATTCTTAAAAGTGTACAAAAAGCTGAAAAACAATGACGAACTTCATTTTACGAAAGCCGATAAGTCTAACTCAATGGTTATACTAAATAAGCAAAATTACAAAGATAAACTGTACTTACTGCTGAGCGATGTTAATACCTATGATCTACTGACATCAAATCCATCTGAACGTGTGCTTTCTTATTTTGATAAGAAGGTCAAAAGTATCTTAAAAAATAATAAAGATTTGATTAAACAATTTGTAACAATATCTCCAACTTTACCTTACTTGTATGGTCTTGTTAAAACACATAAACCTGGTAACCCCATTAGACCAATTATCAGTTCTGTTGGGTCATGTACTTACAAGCTTTCAAAATGTCTGGTTAAGATTCTTTCACCTTTAGTAGGAAGCATTTCGAATTCCAATATCAAACATAATGTAGATCTGATAGAAAAACGAAATAGCACAACTATTAATTTTAAGTTTAAAATTATTAGTTTTGATGTTGTATCTCGTTTACAAAAGTATCTATAAATGACTTGCTTGAATATTTAGCTGAATTTTTAGACAATTATGATTTACCCTTGTCCACTCATAATATTTTAGAACTGGTTAAACTCTGCATTTGTGATTCTGTTTTTACTTTTGATGACAAATTCTATACACAAAAGTTTGGTATGACAATGGGAAATCCTCTTTCGCCTGTTTTAAGCAATTTATATATGGAGGTTTTTGAAACAAGATTTTTACCTAATATTTTGCCTTATGGTGTTCTATGGTTTAGATATGTTGATGATATTTTTTGCATATGGCCTCTAACCGAAAATGTAAATGCATTTCTCTTTAAACTGAATAATTTGGTACCTTCCATTAATTTTACTTGTGAAGAAGAACGTGATGGTTGTCTTTCATTTTTGGATGTAAATGTTCACCGTACTCTAAATGGCTTCAAATACTCAGTGTATAGAAAACCTACAAACGTAAATTCATACATTCACTATTATTCTAACCATAGCAATCAAGTTAAAAAGGCTACTTTTTCTTCTATGTTTTTCAAGAGCCTTACGTATGTGCAGCCCGGAATGTCTTCAGGAAGAGTTTGAAAATATCATATCTTCAGCACATCGGAAAAATTAAAATACCCTAAATATTTTATTGAATGTGCTTTACAAAAAGCACAAAAAACTTTTTATTCTGCAACTCCGAGAATGGCTTTTAATAATAATAATGTGCTCGTTTTACCATATAATGACCTCTTACGGAGGGTTCCAAGTTTTTGCAAGAATTTTAATATTAATGTTGTTTTTAAATTTTCAAATACACTGAAAAACATACTAATAAGGAATTCTCCCAAAGTTTC
>NC_061107.1:129436785-129439285 GCF_015104395.2 Macrobrachium nipponense | reverse complement strand
GTTTACTAGGACTCCTTAGATGAATCTAGACAAGGTATTGCATCAGAAATCGCGGCGTTTCTCACGTCCCGACGAGATCCACAACACGCCCGACGATTCCAGAACAGCCGCGAGAAAAAGGCGCCTACAACACGGGCGCGAAAACCTCCTTACTGCCAAACTTCTCGAAAATGCTAGGAACCAATTACCATCACACGCCCCCTCAAAAGAGAAAAAAAATGAAATCAACTGATTTTATTTTTTTCAAAGAGAAGCAAGAATTAAACAGCCGGGAAACAATTCTGCATAAAGCTTTAATCCAGTCAAACACGCACACTTCCCCACTCACACTCACTTGTGCAATAACAGAAAACGGTTATTAGGCTACTCATTCTGAAAAAACTAGAGAGGCTATCTGCTATAACATTATCCTTCTCTCTTACTTTTTCCGTTTTCTGAACTCAGATTAAAACTTATAAATACTAAAACACCTCTTGTGTTTTTCTCAAAACTACTCTCACTCAGTAACACTGTTACACGGGTGGAGGCCACCGCACAGGGCGTTGTTTATAATTCTGAAGCAAATTTACATTTATTGCCTTTGCCCTACTCTTACCCACATTAATTCTATAATATATATTTCCCCTCTCCTCTAAGACTGAAAATGGAAATTCGAACTTATAAGGTAAAAATGGGCTTTCTCTCGAGACTTGTACTAAAACTTTATCTCTTACACACAAACTTCTTTTGCTTGCTCTAAGATTATGTTTCCCTTTAAGTTCCCCTTGACTTCCTTTTGCGTTTTCTTTCGCTAAATGCCAAGAGCTTCCGTTCTCCTCCGCTAACTGCCAAACATCTCTTAGATTGTTTTTATAATACTCAAGATTAGTTATGCAATCATCTCTACCCTTACTTCTAGGCAAAGTTCCAAACATATTTATAAATACATTCTCAAAAGATAAGCCTACTGAAGGAATATTACACAACTGAACTCTGGGAATTACTTGAATCGTTTCCCGGCAATTTGATATTCAGTACAGCTTAAAGCAAACCTCTTAAAACACACATCATTTCTCATCTTAGGCCAAAAGTACGCCCTACTAATACACTTGAAAGTTTTATTTACTCCCAAATGTTCTTGCTCAGGGTGTGCTAACTTCAAAATTAATTCATGAAGCTTCCTAGAAACTGCGAATTTTTCTATGATTCCCCCTTCACTACCTGACTTAGGACGAACATGACACAAAACTTCGTCCTTTACACAAAAAGTTTCCTTACACACATCATCGAGATCATCATCCAGCTCACACTCAAAAATTCGGGTTAGTGTCTCATCCTCTCTCTGCAACTTGACTAGCTCATCCTTATCCAAAACGTTAGAGCCTAATTCATCACTGTAACTAGGACTAGATACCTGTACATTTACTAAGCTACTTCTGACAGCTACACCTTCCGTTTGGCCATCACTGTCCACGATAGAGTTAGGTCTCTCAGCCACACTCATGCCAAGATCAACCTCGCTACCTCTATCACACTCGTTCGAATCCACAAACTCACTCTCGTTCGAGTCCACGAACTCACACTCGTTCGAATCCACGAACAAATTATGAACGTAGTCTACGTCTGTATCTAAACCCGACCTAGTTACTACCATTTCAGGCACTGGAATATTCCTCATAACAAGATTCACATTCTTGGATAAAGCTAAGTCGTTACCGACAATAATGTCAACGCCTTCAATGGGCAAACTGTCCACAACGGCAAGTTTCACTTCTCCTGACACTACCTGACTTTCTAAATTCAACTTCAACAAAGGACAAAGAACACAAGTGTTAGGAAATCCACCTAACATGACTTTCTCTTCCATATCGATTTCTGCCTTGTTCGGCACACACTCACTCCTTATCAGTGATACAGCGGCCCCTGTGTCTCGATGCAAGACCACTTCTCTGGAATCTACTCCTCCAAGAGAGGAAACTACGCCTTCCGACAGAAATTCACCAAAAACTTTCCTAGTTTCTCTCATCACATCATCCCTATTTGACGAAAGGTTAACTAGAGACACTGGTTTCTTACCGTCCTTTTCTACTGCACAATTCCTCGCTAAATGCCCTTTCCCATTACATCGGAAACAAGTTAATTCTGAGCCACTTGATGCCATTCTACTCTTACAAACCTTAGACGTATGACCAGGTTTTCTGCATGCATAACAGGAATAGTCACTTTTACTCGCATTGCTATTACTAGGACTGAAACCTTTACTGCTTTGTACTCTACCAGACGAAGGATCATTTCGTTTCTTACTAACCCTCAAATTATGAGTTAGACTATATTCGTCAGCTAGCCTAGTTGCTCCTGCAAAAGATACTTCTCGTTTATCCTCTATATAAAGTTTAATCTCAGGGGACACGTTGTCTTTGAAGTTTTCTAACAACACTAAGTTCTTCAAACTATCAAAATCCTCAACCTTAGAGGAAGTTAATCAATCAAAAAACAGCCTATCTAACTTCTTACCGTATTC
>NC_061107.1:129419285-129429285 GCF_015104395.2 Macrobrachium nipponense | reverse complement strand
ATTAGAGAAAATAGTGAATAAATATATACCGAAGAAGAAAAGTAAACATCAGTCATGCATACCAAGAGACAGAAGGATCTTGTTCCAGAAAATCAGAAAGTGGAAAAAAGGTCTTGCAAAAGAAAAAAATGCATGGAAAGTTATAGAACTAAAAAGTAAGATAGAAAATGCAGAGCAAAAGATTATACAATCAAAAGAAAATGAAAAACGGGACTCGGAAGAAAAAAACCCAAACTATTATACTCGTACGCGAAAAAGATGAATAAAAGAAGAATAGAAATAGGCCCTCTAAGAATTGAAGGGAGATTAACGAATGAAAAAAAGGAAATATGCAACATATTGGCAGAATGATATAAGAGAGAATTCACCCCTAGAATTGATAATGAAGATAATGATATAGAAGTAAGGGACGAGAATAGTGAATATTTAGCTGACACAGATATTAATGAAGCTGATATTGTGCAGGCTATTAATGAAATTAAAAATGGAGCTGCTGCAGGGCCTGATGGTGTCCCTGCTATTTTGTTAAAGAAAGTAGTTCATTCTATCGCAAAGCCACTTGCAATATTATTAAGACAAAGTGTAGATACAGGCAAGATTTATGATGAGCACAAATTAGCACATATTACCCCTACTTTCAATAGTGGATCAAGACTAGAGGCAAGTAATTATAGGCCTGTGAGTCTAACATCACATATTATGAAAGTGTATGAAACGGTAATGAAGAAAAATATTATGAAACATTTAATGAAAAATAATTTGATTAATATAGGACAACATGGTTTCGTTCCCGGAAAAAGTACAAAAACCCAACTGTTAGTCCACCGTGAGAACATATACAAAAATATGAAAAGCGGAAATGAAACAGATGTGGTTTATCTAGACTTTGCAAAAGCTTTTGACAAGGTAGACCATAATATATTAGCATAGAAAATTAGAAAACATAATATAGTGGATAAAGTAGGAAAATGGTTAAAAGAATATTTACACAACAGAAAACAGATAGTTATTGCAAACAATGAGAAATCGGATGAAGCTAAGGTAATATCCGGTGTGCCACAAGGTACGGTGTTAGCTGCATTACTGTTTGTTATTATGATGGCAGACATAGACAGTAATGTTAAGGACTCGGTAGTGAGTAGTTTCGCTGATGACACAAGAATAAGTAGAGAAATTACTTGTGATGAAGATAGGAACGCGCTACAAAGAGACCTTAACAAATTATATGATTGGGCAGAGGTAAATAGGATGGTATTTAACTCTGATAAATTTGAATCAATAAATTATGGAGACAGAGAAGGAAAGCTATATGCATTTAGGGGACCTAATAATGAGACAATCACAAATAAGGAAGCAGTTAAAGACCTTGGTGTGATGATGAATAGGAACATGTTATGCAATGATCAAATACCAATTCTATTGGCAAAATGTAAAGCAAAAATGGGAATGGTGTTACGGCACTTCAAAACAAGAAAAGCCGAACACATGATTATGCTTTATAAAACATATGTTCGTACTCCACTTGAATATTGCAATATGATATGGTGCTCACACTATCAAAAGGATATTGCACAAATAGAGAGTGTACAAAGGTCCTTTACAGCTAGAATAGAAGAAGGTAAGGACCTTGACTACTGGGAAAGACTACAATCCTTAAAACTATATAGTCTAGAAAGGAGAAGAGAAAGCTACATGATAATTCAGGCATGGAAACAGATAGAAGGAATAGCCGAAAACATCATGGAGCTAAAAATATCAGAAAGAGCAAGCAGAGGTAGATTAATAGTGCCCAAAACTATACCAGGAAAAATAAGGAAAGCACACAGTTGCCAGTTCATCTGAGGAATATATCAGGTGTGAGCGTAGATGTGTTTAGGAATAAGCTCGACAAATATCTAAGCTGCATCCCAGACCATCCAAGATTGGAAGATGCAAAATATACCGGAAGATGTACTAGTAACTCTCTGGTAGACATTAGAGGTGCCTCACACTGAGGGACCTGGGGCAACCCGAACAAGATGTAAGGCTGTAAGGTAAGGTAAGGTCAGTGCAACTTACAAACCACAATTGCCTAAGGTCGTTAAATCAGATCCATAGATACCAGAAAATATACTTTATTTATTTAGACCAAATGATTAACTGAATAAGTTAAATTTTGAAACTTTAGCTACAATATACAACACGATGAAAACTCCCAATAATGCACCCATATAAAAAAGTATAACTCAAAGTAGGAAGCCAAAATAACACTGGGGATTGGACAAAACCCGTCTGCCCTTTTCTCCCAATAATTAAACATCAGTCATAATAAAGATGGGCAATCAAAAAAAGTTATTAGTATCTCCCCTTCAATTAGCACCACTCCATTGTGGATTACCAGATCCATCTGGGGGAAAAATCCCTCATAAATTGGAAATAAAATAAAAAAATTAATAATCAATTTTCCTGGAATAAAATATTGCAAATAGACCTCTGAAACACTTGGGCATAAATGTAAGTATGCCTACCCACTTCAGCAGTAAACACAAACACCCAAAAAGATAAGACCGGGCCATGCCGAACGCGGCTTCATCTCCCATGTCGTATAGTGGATCAGACCCCACGCACTAATGTACTTACAGCTGATAGTCCCACCCACGGAATCTAACTAAAACCAGATAAGAAGTGTAGCTACTTCCGCCCATGTGCGAACACACGCGACCTCTATGCCCTTGGTCGCGGACGGAGACAGCAGCAGTCTCCAAAAGGTGATGCGTCGCACATCACAAAATCGCGTTCTGTCTCCGTGAGAGCCAATGATGACAACTACAAGAAATGTTCCGAGACACGTTTTTCAATCTCCTGAACTGACATTTTGTCATCCTCTCCACAGTGCAGTAAAACCAATCTATGCACTTGCAAGTTAATGAATTACATTCACAATGTTGTTCATTTTATATTCACAGTACTATTTCATATCTATATTTATATATACATATATATATATATATATATATATATATATATATATATATATATATATATTGTATAATTTCGTATGTATGTGCATATATGTGTTCGTATGCATGTATATAACATCGATCCCATAAAAGAAAATACATCATATTACGAAATCAGCTCGTAATAAACCTTGACAGGTAGAATGCAGTGCGCATGTCAACACGATACATTTAGGTTCTAGGAAAAATAGGACTGGGCGAAACAACTTACAGCCAGAAGTATTTTTGCGTAATGCGGAGAAGTATATATTTTTTTTATTTCCACATACATTTTCCGTAAACTATTCTAGATAAATATTTAAAACTATACTTAAGATAGGCTACTCGCCGTCGTTGCTACCTCAGTGACCTTATCATAGTACTCTATGCGCCTTATTACGAATTATGAATGATAGATGCAATCACACCAAATGAAGAAGGAAGAAATGATTAATGAGGTTGAGTCTTCTAAATACCTAGGTAAAATCATATCCAGCAAAGAATGTGACGGAATTCAATGCGAGACTTAAAAAATCAAATGAAAGTAAGGTCAGGAAATTAATATTTGAACTAAATATGACAGATTTTGCTTATTAAAAATAAAGCTAAAGGGGAATGAATATTACAAGGCAGGCGTCAAGGGAGTTAGATATAACATAACAGAAACTGCAAAAGTTCCGTGCGTAACGAAGAAAATGATGAAGGAAAGCTAGAGAGAGCTGCCTTGGATATGTCCTTCTCTTTACCCTAAGGAGAACAGCACGTGACATCACATGCAGGCACCAGAAGAGTTGAAGGACCCAGCCCTGCTTGGATGAGAACTGTAAGATAAATAAGTAAATAATGTACCTGTACAGTGCCTGCAGCGCGTAATGGCCCATGAAATTCTCAGCCGGCCGTGGCGGACTACATTTTTCAGTTGCCAGACACGCGATTAAGGCTAACTTTAACCTTAAATGAAATATAAACTACTATTGCTACAAGGCTGCAATTTTGTTTGTTTGATGACTGGAGGGTGGATGTTCAACATACCAATTTGCAGCCCTCTAGCTACAGTAGTTTTGAAGATCTGAGGGGGAACAGAGAAAGTGTGGACGGACAGACAAAGCCATCTCAATAGTTTTCTTTTGCAGAAAACTAACAGTGCTGGGGATGAGGGAAGACTTGTGAAAGTGAAGATGAGGATATACCTGAGGAAAGGAATTTCACAGAGGACCTTTGCTTCGTAAGGCGTTGGACGTGACGAGGATGATAAAGACGTGTGTGTGATGTACATCATGTAAGCGTAAAACGTATCCCCTCGAGTTCATTAGCATTCATATGCCTTACAGAACTACATTGGAAGAAGTGAATTACCAAATATCACTTTCTCCATCGCTCAATTATCTTTCTTCAAGGTAGCAAAAAGCAAATTAATTCCTGCTTTCTTTTGATGTCTCCTAAATTCAGGTGTAACTGTATTATTGTCTATTCCCTCATATTTGTCGGTTTATTGCCTTTTCCTATAATTTTTCTTTCTATTCTGGCTGGTTCCCCTTTGGATCCCTCTTGAGTTTATATTTAGTACATCTGTCTATACGTAAGTTTCCGGATGAAGATTAAAAGAAAGAAAAGAAAAATTAAAGAAAAATAAAGAAAGAAGGAAAGAAATAGTAGGGAAACGTAACCACTTAGAATACGAGGACGAACTCATAGAGCGTCCGAAGTAGGAAAGGAAAATAAAGAAAGAAGGAAAGAAATAGTAGGGAAACGTAACCACTTAGAATACGAGGACGAACTCATAGAGCGTCCGAAGTAGGAAAGGCTCTAATAGCCTGACATAAATTTTTGTTATTGGCATTTCTCAGCCAGAGCAGTTAGATAAGCTTCCTTCGGTGCCAGATAGTTACAAGACCTGTCGAAAAGTTGTATGGAGGCTGAGAGAAAAACTTGAAAGTTTACAAATCTGTCTTTCTCCCTCTCCCTCTCTTTCTCTCTGTGGTTAGGGGGTGCGTATGTGTGCGTATGTCTGTCTGTTTATCTAACTATCTACTTACACCGTTTCTGGAAAATGTGTTAACACTGTTACAGATGTGACATAAAAATCGACAGTTTTATACTAGTAGAGTAAAATATTAAAATGTATTACTATGTTTCTTTTACTATATAATTTTGGATTTTTATGAAACAGATTGTTCTTCACGAGGTTATGAGTTTCTATTGATGTAAAGTGTATTCGTTAAAATGCTAGGAATCTAAAAATGGAGAAAAGGTAATATTGTCAATAATACCATTTTCTGTGGGAGATATCTCTAGAAGACAAGAAGAGAACGACAATTGAACAAAGAATTTACTTAAAGCAATCAGCGAATTAACCTTTTTTTTTTTAATGAATTCATATCGTCCATGCAGCAAAAGACTAAATATCAAACTCTGGTCTTCATATATTTACTCAGTTAAGCAGAATCTCAAACCATAAACCGTAACATATCAAAAATGTATTCTTCTTATTTTCTCCATATAGGCCTCTCAGCTTGATATCTTTAATAGTTTCTGAACAACAAACAAAGGAAGAAGAAAACGAGTGACGGAAACCTCGGAAAAAAAACTAAGCAAGAAGCGCATCACCAGTTCCAGAGCTCCGATGCTCATGAAAAAATTGCTAGAAGTTTTTCGCAATATTTCGAAATCCTTTTTTGCAGACGTGCAGCTTTTTATCCGAGTGGTGTTAGGCATTCTTACTGTATGGTGGCAGTGTATTTACTGTGTACGTAAATCCTGCGCAATGCAACTTTACCTATGACGATAATTACCTTCTCTCTCTCTCTCTCTCTCTCTCTCTCTCTCTCTCTCTCTCTCTCTGCTAGAGAAGGCAGTATTCTCTAAAGATAGTCTGAGATCTGCACAGGATAATGTTGGTAGTTACAGCAACATGGTCATTGTACACATCCAATTGGGCAACGCCACCTTTGGGGTCTCTTGTCTTCCGTTAAAAAAAAAAAAAAAAAAAAAAAAAAAAAAAAAAAAAAAAAAAAAAAAAAAAAAAAGTTGCATCATAGTGGTCATCATAAATTTCACCCGCTGAAAAGAATCAATAATCTAAATGAAAAAAATAATTTGGCTTCCCGTACGGTGAATAGTAACCAGCCAGACCCTGTTCGATTTTTTGAGCTAAAGGAAATGATGAACTAGGGTATCTTTATTGTACACCTGAAGCTCTTAAATCAAAACAATATTTGAAGGTTTATATTACAGATGCCATCCATCACCCACACGTATGAAGTAGCCAAGGCACTTTTGAAGATGCCCCTAGCTCCACCCCCTTTCATTTCCTTTACTGTGCCTCCGCTCATATTGTCTTTCTTCCTTCTTAATTTCCACCTTCTTCTAACATTTGTTTCATAGTGCAACTGTGTGGCTTTCCTCCTGTTACACCTTTCAAATCTTCCTACTCTCATATTTCCTTTCATCGTTGAATGACCTTATAGGTCCCAGTGCTTGGCCTTTGGCCTAAATTATATATTCCATTCCATTCTGAACAGAGGTTGTTCCAGATATAACCTAAATTCATCGATTCCCAGAAGGGAATGATCCCATCAAGTCGCAGAATGCATAGAGGATATTCAAGATCGCTTTCATGATTAAGTTCTTCACCCTTCAATATTCCTGAACTAACTGAGATGTTATGTTACATAAAAAAAATGGATCTCAGAAAGAAGGTGTAGCAGTAGGATTTCCGCTAAGACATATCTTCGATTAATATGGCTGCTGTAGTATAGGGAAGAATTGTTTCTAGTCACAGCAATAAAACCAAAGATTTGGGGATTTTGTGTCTGATTTTCTTAAAATCCCTCTCCTTGAAGTTGTAACAGAGCCGAGGTTTAGACATTTTTTTTATTACACTTTATCAAGAAGAACGGCACTTGCTAACTTAGTATCCTTTGGTAGGTATTTGAAACGTATGTCGGATTAGAAAACTTTGGTTAGCTTCCACCTCCTTGAACATACTAATGACTCATTCCTCACCAGAATGTTTGTCAGCAAAAGACTTTGCCAGATACGGTATTTGAATCACTGCGAGTGATGAAACCAATGTTAATATGGAAATGCGAATCTTCTGTATTTGTCGAAAACCAAAGGAAGTGGTAAAAGATGAGTGAAAAACTGAGGAATTGGAACGAGTACTTTCGTAGTATATTCTACATTTTCAAGTTCACACTTAATTAATAGAAGCTGACAGACCTTTATATACAAAAACAGAAAGGGGAGCGGGGTTATAGTTTGCTATTCTGGCGGCGTGTTATTTAAGCAAAACAGACATGGAGAGAGGATCAAGGGAGAATCCAGAATTGAGACTGAAATTCCTTGTTGACGTGGCTTCAATAAAAATGAGTTCCAACAGATTCCCTTTGCAGTGATCTTTGACCCTATCGGACACACAAATATAGTATAGTTATATACTATAAAATATATGCTTATAAAATCTCGGTCCAAATTAGCATGACGTCAACGTTTCACTAACGGTCTGCTATGCAACAGCAGTGACTGATCTCCAGCACAACGATTCTGGCTACTCCGACTGTGCCTGTCGGAGCCGTCTGTCCTTTTGCGATACGGAAGCAGTCAGCAGTACTTTCCCTGTACGGGCATCGTCATCTTTCACTTCCCTTGTCCTGCTTAGTAACCGACTGGTGTAGTGAGGGCGAGGGGCGAGGTCTGATCACGTGGGGAAGATATCTGAATGCAAGAGAGGGACTTCGCTTGCTCGCCTCCAGGGAGAATACAGTGTATAAAAAAGCCCAGCTCGGCCTGCTCTTCTGCAGTGCTTACCCAGACAGAGATCAGAGTGAGTTCCTGGAATCTTCCAAGCATCGATTTATAGACGATCGTCTTGTTTTGTGTTCACTATTTCTGTGATTCTTTTTTTTCTTCTTTTGTGTGTTTGTGTGTGTGTTTTCAAGTGTTAATATTGCTGGGTCTTTTTCGATGTGGTGTAGTTGTTTCATAGTACAATCTTTATGTTTTCGTTGATAAACTATAAGCAACAGGAGGCTACGTGAAAAATCAAGTTTATCGATAGTTGACCTGTGATAAGAATGTCAGCAACGCAAAAAGTTTAGGAAATATTGACGAAATACATAACACTATTTCCCATATATATATATATATATATATATATATATATATTATATATATATATATATATATATATATATATTTGTATATAAACATTAGCTCTCACAACATGAGCTCTTTCATAAGTTTGCACAAAAGGCTCATCAGCAGCGCATCGAATTCCCTGTACTACTCTCATACTGTGCGCCAATCACCTCTACCTTGCAGGCATTCAAGCAATTGCTTTCCAGTAGTCTGTATCTTTTGTCTACCTTATATCCAGCTTTTAGTAGGTGGTTATCTTCTTCTACTTCATACATCCGAATTATGAACTTTTCACCAACTTTCTCTCTGTGCTCTACCTTTTAGTCAGATCTTCATAAATCAGTTTCAGTCAATTTTCCGTAGAACTGGACTAATTTTTTTAGCTTTCTGTAAAAGAAAACTGTTGTGCCGGCTTTGTCTGTCCGTCCGCAATGTTTTCCGTCCGCACTTTGTCTGTCCGCCCTCAGATCTTAAAAACTACACTGGCTACAGGTCTGCAAACTGTTATGTTGAGGATCTACCCTCCAAGCACCACACATATCAAATTGCAGCCCTCTAGCCACGGTAGGTTTTATTTTATTTAAGGTTAAATTTAGTCATAATCATTCTTCTGGCAAAGCTATAGGACAGGCTACCACCAGTCGGTGGTTAAAGTTTCATGGGTCGCAGCTCATACTGCATTATACCAAAACCACCGAAAGAATTACCTATTTCCATGGCTACTGTACAGAAAACTCGAATCCGCCGAAGAAACTTCGGAGCATTTTTCATTTGTTTATTCTCACTCTCACCGAACCTTTCTTTCTTTCCTTCCTTTTCCACCACAGAATGAAAGCTCAGCAGTTCTACGCCGTCGTAGCCTTCGTCTGCATCGGCAGCAGCGTTATGGCTCAGGAGAACAATCTGGCTGCTCTCCTGAAAAAACTGAACTTAACCGACCCCCAAACACAGTTCGAATTCCTGGGTTACGTTGATCCGGACACCTTTACCGCCTCCGTTGCTTGCTTGATTAAGGGTGGTGGGCCAGGCTGTGATCCAAGGACACCCACTATCAGGGGTGAGTTTATTTACTTTACGGGATTTTATTTATATTATTTTTTTCGGATTTTGTCACGTTGCTTGTTACCGCAAGTTTAAGAAAAAATGTATAGCTTACTTTTATACATATTTTTAAAATATATATATATATATATATATATATATATATATATATATATATATATATATATATATATATATTATATATCCTAAAAACAGACTTACCACGATTTTCAGCATAACATCGAAAAGAACGTGAAGGTTCTATTGGCAAATCGGATGATATATACAAAACAGATTTGTACTTCTTAAAAAACTATTAAATACAGAAACAAGTTTTCTAAAAAATAAATGTAACCCAAGAAAATGCAACAGGACTTGACAAGAAAAACACAGAATCAGCAACAGCTGTATAGGTTGATATTTCTTTTGTTTTTAAAAAAAGTTTAAAACAGATGTCAAAGCAACATAATCCTGACATGCTAAACATTCAATGTGTATATATATATCTTATATATATATATATATATATATTATATATATATATATATATATATCGATATATATACCCATAACCCTTACAAAACGTCCTTTAATATCTAATTCGCTCTACCTCGGAAATCAACATATTTTCATATATGTTAACCGAATACCTGAGCGCGACAGGGATTTGTCGGTAGAACCCGACGTTAACTCTTACCTTTTGTGATAGCCTTGTGGGTAAAAAACACAAAAAAGCTTCACAGCACGTCATTAATTCTTGGTTCCATGGTTCGCGCCCGTGAGCCAACGAATTTATTATCAACAAAAAAATCCCCTTCTGTTAACATTTATGAAAATATATT
>NC_061107.1:129402071-129404571 GCF_015104395.2 Macrobrachium nipponense | reverse complement strand
GTGTGTGTGTGTGTGTGTGTGTGTGTACGTGTGTGTGTGTGCGTGCGTGTTTTTTCCTGCGTAGGTATATCTTGTACTTAGTCAAAGTTTCAAAAAGGAAGCTATCAGCTTCAGATTAACAGGCTGTAAACAGTCACTATGTTTTTAAAAGATTGTTATATATAGTATCTACTGCTATTGGTGATTACCTCTCGAAGAGAAATCCATTGAAAGAAATGATAGGAAAGTTATTAAAAAAATGATGTTCACTCTATGTGAAAACGTGAATGAAAATATAAATACCATTATCCTTACAACCTAGGCGACGCTCGGAAGAAGCCGTAATATTAACTGCAGTGTGCTGTTGAAAGTACAGTCGATAAAACTGAAACTGTTGCAATGTTGCCTGACGTGATCGAAAAATGTCAACAATGTCCAATATCGCAGTCATTTAGATTACTGTGTTTCCTTGTCAGTGCAATTAACAAACATTCCTACTTGAGCTTTCGAATGCCTCTGTTAATTACTAGTTGGTCAATGGTTTTGACAGTTAGGTGGTATTTTGTTGCATACAATTTACGGTAGCACAATGCAACCCATTTGTTGCACTGATTTTGTTTGCCGCACAGATTGTTTTGTCACGGAGAAACTCGATTTCTTGGTTTATTTTTTCTTTTCATTCGTGAATCGACGTTAATGGTCAAATCAGTCCTTCCAATATCCCAGAGGTAATTCCTCTGACAGCTTGTCCTTACGTAGTTTCAGTAACATCATGTATATTCCATAATTATTCGACAGTTTGGTGATGTTTTCCCTTCTCTCAGAATAAATAATTTTCATCTACAAGCTTTTTCGAAATCTCTATCTGGAAACTTTTTTCTTTTTTTACTAACAACAATATAGTACGTTCGGCGCATTGAAGACTAAGTGTAAATGTTTTGTTAATGTAAGAACTTATCCAGTCATTCTACATATTACCAAAGTGAGTCAACATTAATTTTTCGAATACAACGAACATTCATCGAAAAAAGCGGACAAGCGCAGCGGAATAAGAGAAGGTTTATCATTCCTTCTTACGACGATAAAACGCATGATGCTTCATGTTATGAGCGTTACAGCTCTTTCTGCCGTTGCATGTCTGCAGTGACTACGAGTGCATCATCAGTGTAAGAGCAGTGCATCACTGTAGGGTTATAAAGGGTTGGCAGGCCACTGAACGCTGTCTTGCTATATGCATGATATAAGTAATGCGGAATGTTGTCTCGCTCTGGTGCATGATATAAATAATATGGAACGTTTACTTGCTCTCTGTATGATACCAGTAATGCGGATCTTTGTCTATGCGCAAGATATCAGTAATACGGAATTTTGTTTCGCTTTATGCATATCAGTAATACGGAATGTTATCGAACTGTGTGCACAATAGTAGTAATACAGATTGTTGTCGTGCTTTGTACATGATCTCAGTAATACGGAACGCTGTTTAACTGTGTGCATGCCATCAATAATATAGAATGCTGTGAAAATGTGCGCATGAGATCAGCAATTTGGATTCTTTTCTTGTTTTGTGCGTGATATCAGTAATCTGGAACGTTGTCTTGCTTTGTGCATGATATCAGCAATACGGAAAGTTGTTTAAATGTCAAATCAGCAATACGGAACGTTGTTTAAATGTCTAAGTACACGATATCGACAGTAAGGGACACTGTCTGTCTGCATGATATCAGTAAGACAGAATTTTGTTAAACTGTATGCATGGTATCGGCAATTCATACCTCTCTGACAAGTTCATGTTATCTGTTAGGCTTATGAAGTCCGATTGCAGAAACTTCCTCCCGTATCGATAGAAGGCAGTTTAAAATCGTAATGATGACTCTTACCAGTTAGTGCGATGTCCAAAATCGCAAAAGTGAACAACGATTTCACAGGATCTTCAAAGACAAATCCAAAGAGTTCTGCCAATCTTTGCCGCAACGGACAAACAGTTTGACCCGGTAACCGTTATACAATTTCCCACATGGTATTTTTTAAGAATTGGATTCCGTTTCTGTTTGATTTCGATGGACATTGTTAGAAACACTTCGCATGATCTTGGATAGAAAAATACAATTGGGTTTTGCGGTTCCATGGTTTTAGTAGTCTCCTAAATTCCTTCTACGTTCTGCAGTTTTATTTTGTTGGTAAAAGCATTCTGTTGTTATCATCATGGCTTCGAACGTATATTCTATTGCCTTTGTTAATGACTTTTCCGATAATGTACGTGCGGTAAGGTCTGCTTGAAGAGTTTTTTTTCGGATTATATATATATATATATATATATATATATATATAATATATTATACATATATATATATATATATATATATTATATATATATATGATATATATATCACTAATAACTCCTTGTTGATTTATGTCTCCCAGCTGTGTGTTCTCCTCATCTTTTGTGATCGCTCAAACTGTAATGCAAATGAATCGGACTTGCTCTGGTTTTAGAGGTTATTTCATTAGCATGAATTGC
>NC_061107.1:129372071-129392071 GCF_015104395.2 Macrobrachium nipponense | reverse complement strand
AATGCAGTAATGCCACTCCTCTCTAAATAGTCACGAAACCAAAGAGAAAGAACACAGAAATCTCCTCTTGGCTCAAAAAAACTCCCATACCCACAAAAAAAAAGGGTCACCCGCCAAGATTAATTCCAACTCCATTATGAGACACCATATTAATAATAACAGCACTCCGGTTATAAAAATATTCCTCCATTTGGTTAATAACCACTCCCCTTATATTTCTCTCTTATTTCTCCAATAGCCACATGTTAATAAAAAAAGACACCACTCCAGTAATAGAGAATAATCACCTCTATTTCGGCAAATACAAAATATTTACCTCTATTTCCCCAATAACTCCATGTGGAACAAAACAAGGCTCCAAATAATATGTCTCCAAAAAAAATGTGCACTCAAGGCATCTAACTCACACACTCACAAATATTGCCCATAATCTCCTCAAAAAGGTGTCATGCAACAAAGATGGCTTGCAAAATAATTGAACTAAACATCAGTCAAACTCATATACATGGCAAATATAAAAAAATGGCCAAAAATATATCTCCAATATATTATATCTAAATTATAACTCCAAAATAATATATACCTCCAATTATAACTCCAAATATATCTCATAACTCCAATTCTCCAGAGAATAACTCAATGTTATAGTCAAAAACTATAAAAACTCTCCATTTAGCATAACTGCTAAAAAAAAAAGGCAAAAACTCGGCAAATAAAACTGTCTAGGAAAATTCTAGAAAAAATCACCCAATGTGCCACATGTCATTATAACAGAACTCCAAATTCACAGTGTCTTAGCCAAGACTTCTCCATATGTACTACGACATAGGCCACTAGAAAACTTAACCAAGTTTCCTATCTCTCACAAAGTTGTCACAAATACAACAAATGTATTGTGCAAGAAAACTCACAATTTCTGGAACACAAATCTCACCAGAAAAATGTAGTGCCACTACGTATGCATTCAAAACATGCAAGAAAAATTCTCCCATATATTTCTCTATAGCATCAAATAGCTGAAACACGAACACGTTCCCGAACAGTGACTCTAAGTCATGAACTGAGACATTAAAAAATATTCACACCAACTGGAGAGAAAAAATAAATTCAAATTCACCCATGATAAAGAAAAACTTGTGTCACAGCGATGGCTAATTTCCAAAAAAGGAGAAAGAAAAATCAACGGCCTTGTTCACTATCTCCCATAACTCACTAGATGTCAAGCAAATATCTGCTGAACTCATAAAAAAGGAAAAAAAAAAACTAAAATAATGTGTTGTTAGTTCTCCCGAATTCAAAAAAAGAATTCACCTCCCTTGATAGCATTACGGGCCACCCACGTATTAGTATATATATAAAAAAAAACTCCGTATCAGAAATATCATTATCACAAAATCACCAAAAAAAATTGCTATTATCAAAATCACCAGCATCAGTATAAAAAAAATATCACCAACGTTAATGCTTGTGCCATTCTCCAAGGAATCAGCAAAAAATTCAGCAAAATTCAACACGATTCACCAAGATTCAGTCAGATTCACCAAGATTCAGCAAAACTCATCCCCGTGAATCACTGAAATATTCTCCAAAGTTACAAAAACTCAACAAATAATTAAGACAAGACTTCTCCCGTTAATTCATTGTATAATTCTCCTTGAATAATTCTGTAATAATTATAAAATAATCTCCCATGAAATATCTCAAATCTCTCGCAAAATTATGTCTCCCGTAATGATAATTATACTTAAGCAACCTTCCCCGCTAACACATCTCAAGTATAATACTTACTAAAATAATAATAATAACTCTCCATAGCAATAATTCTCTTGCAAAGATCTCAAGTAAGGGTGAAATTCAAAATAGCTTACACTAGTATTGCTGAACCTCATGACATACAATTCTCCGGTATACACCATGACATAACACCATTTCCACATTCACGGCACCGGGCATTAGCATTTGGCACCATTTTCAAAGTAATCTCTCCAACACAATAAAAAAAAATAATCTGTCTCCCCAATATATTTGTGTCTTCAAAAGCACAAGGAAAACACATACACCCATACAATGCATTCAATTTCTCTTTTTATTTCCTTTTCTCTTCCTCCAAAAGAGAAAAAAAAAAATCTTTTCTAAAAAAAAGACTCTACGGGCGTTTCACTCCATCAAACTATTCAATCAGCTGATATCTTAGCATTTCATTGTCAAGGCCAAACCCATCCCCAACCCACCTCACCCCCAATGAGAAAAAAAGGTTTCTCCCCCCTGCAGCATGACACTCCCCCGAGGCAGACCAGTAGTACCCCATCTCCCTTAAACAGTGTCTGAGGACCCCCTCCCAAGGTATACACTAGTACCCATCTCGCAATGCCCTCCCTCGAGGTATGCAGTACCCACAATGCAACGCGCCTCTCTGCGCGGTAAGCAGAAAGTGCTGAGCCCGTAAAATTGTGGCCGCTCTTGTCTCCAAGCCAAATATGCTTATCTAAGCACAGTTCACATGCAAAAAAACACATCTCTATACACTCGTATGTTTTAAAACAAACACGAATATGTCTATCATAAACAGGCGTGAATAAAGAAAACATGTCACTTCTACTATGGGCAAAGAAAAAATGTTTTTTGTTTTGACCTTGAACCAATCCCATTCACTGAAATATTTAAACAAAACTCTCCCCTTTGATAAACAATATTTTAACACTCACCACTCCATAATGGGAACAAAAAGAACTCGAAATTCTCGTAAAAACGTGGCAGTGATATATGCACTAATCAACACACCCTCACGGCCATCTCGGGATGCACTCAGTCATTACATACAAAAGTCATACTGGTGCGCCACACTGCGTCTAGGCTGACTGCCTGGGAAAAATGCTGAGTCCAATAAAATCCTTCCCTCCCTTTAGCACAGTTAACAGATAGATCTCATTTTTTCTCACTAAGTAACTGAAACTAACAGTTTAACGATTTTCCACAATCCCACAAAGGCTTTGTTGTTCGAAAACTATCGCTAAGTCATAACCCCTAACTGGTCACCCATATCTCCTCATTGGCGTTCCTAGGCATAAAAAAGAAAAAAAAACTTTTATACCCCTTTACGCTGCCACCACTGTAATGGGGGATTCCCCCCCCCCCGCCCCCCTCTTATTCATTAGGTAAGCGTGAGCACGAAACGGAAGGCAAACCAAAACACAGCATTACACACACAGCCTCTCTCTCTCTCTCTCCCGGCAATCCCTCTCTCTCTCTCTCTCTCTCTCTCTCTCTCTCTCTCTCTCTCTCCAAGGAATCTCTCTCTGTCTCTAGCACCGACACCTCTCTCTCTCTCACTCTTTATCTCCATTCTAACAGGTAATGAAAATGGAGAGAGTCCGCCATCATAACATTAACGTTTATTAAACAATGAATAAATAATGGCTAATCAAGTCTTACAGACTAACTCAAAAAACCCGAAATAGTACAATGTCTGATAGTAATCATTAGTCACCAAAAAAAGTCCACACCCATCTGGGAACTCTTTGTCCCCCTCCATTCCAGAATCGTCTGTTTCAAAGACACAGAACACATCCCGGTAAGTACACACAAGATTAACAATCAATGACTAAATATTGGATATTATCATAAAAATGTCAAACAGATAATAAGCCAGCCTTCGGCTAAAACACTTCAACACTCACCCAAGCAACCGGAACACTTAAACTCAGTTAATAAAAACTCCCCGGCGAACGCCACGGCATCTTGCCTTTCACTTGAAGACCCTTTGTCAAAATCCTTCATATCACTTGTGTATGACACTTTTTGTTTAACAGAAAGAGGCGTAAACGCACATACGAACACACAGTTCGTTAGCGCCTCGCAACACTAGTTGCATCCAGGTTTCACAAAGGCACCTTGAGAAGAGTTAATAAACTCAGTACATTGACTTGTCGAACTAAGCATTTTTATCTCACGCCATCCCAGAAACTCATTCATCAGCTACTCTCGGGTCGCCGCTCCTGCACTGTTCTCCACATTCCATAGGTCACAGGGAACATATGGACAATATATTAATTAATAAAACACCCTAGGCCTTACATAGCTCGGCCACCCCATGCTAGCCCCCGCCTAGCAAAATACAAAACACATGGCCGGTCTCAAAATAAAATACAAGTAAAAAACTGCAGCTCTGGCATTATAAAGAATAAAGTCTTATCACGCTTTATCTCCCAATAACACTAGACGCATTTTCTCTCATATTTTCTGCATGTCTTGAATATTCCTCTTTGCTTGTCTGCAACTAGCTGCACAGACAGTAGACTGTAGAAGCTGTAGGAAGACGGAATGCCTCCCTCATTGTAGAAGACTTCTCACGACTTCTGCAGATCCCCAAAAGACACGCTGTAGAATTCTCGCGATCACCCACGTGGAAATTCTTGTAATCACCTGGGTAAAATAACAGCAACATTCTCTGCACGGCTGGTGGACGTCTTGCTGGCGTCGGGAAATGACTTTTTTGTTGTGTGTTAGTAGTCAGTCAAGTCTTTGGTCAATCTAAGAAAATTAACCCAGACATACTACCTCTATCAAACAATGATTTCAAAAAGTCAGAAATACTAACTGAACGTCTCCCAATTAACTTTAATATGACTACTAAATCATAAGTCATTATCACAACTCTCAAAGAAAAAAAACATCAAGTTCTCCACAGCTCAATTCTCCAAACTCACACATCAGCACACACACAACTCAGAAATCACAGCAACTCCACGGACTTCTGTACTCACATTTCAAACTCGAATGTTCTCATAAGAGAGAGAGAAAAAAAGAAAAAAAAATTGTAATGAGCCCAACGGAAAAAAAAGAATCACGTAACACACCCAGACCCAAAAAATTTTCTCTCAAGCTCTGATATCTGAACAACCCACAAAATCAGAAAAAAATCTCCAATGTTTAACAGCAAAAAAACCCCTTTACTGCTCAATAATTAATCACAATGAGACTTAATGTCAAACTCCCATTTACGTAAATAGCAACCCTCGAAAAATTACATCTCCCGGTAAATTAAATCTCCCAGTAAAAAACAAAAAATGCTATAAGCTCAATCCCCAAATATATCTCTCGTAGGAAAGGAAGAAAAATAATAAAAAGATAATCACAAGTAGGTTTCCCCAATCACAAAAATACATAATACTTGTATAGTATGCATAACTCCCCACGTTTTTCCCAAGAAATGCTCCATGTAAAGTTATGGAATTTGCCAGAAAGCAAATTCTTACCCATGCGCTTTCGTGAAATGCTATTGTCAATATTTCAGATATTGCTAAAATTCTGATCGATCATCATCAGAGGAAAAGTCAGCACACGGCCTCATCACATCGCTTGTCAGCAGAAAAATCGCCTGCGGACGTAAGCTCAAACATCAGCATAAAAAACTGTCTAGCATCCAGACACATAAGTTTGGAAACTCATGATTCCATAGAAAAAAGGTCTAACAGACACATTTCACAGAATTAACTCCAGGATATGACTAATGTGTTCAAAGATTGTCTCAAAGACTTATCTCTTAACATGGCTTTATCCCATTATATTTCTCCAAAAATAACACACTTGTGAACATAAAAAAATGCACACATCTCCATAGGAACTCGTAATGCAGTAATGCCACTCCTCTCTAAATAGTCACGAAACCAAAGAGAAAGAACCACAGAAATCTCCTCTTGGCTCAAAAAAAACTCCCATACCACAAAAAAAAGGGTCACCCGCCAAAGATTAATTCCAACTCCATTATGAGACACCATATTAATAATAACAGCACTCCGGTTATAAAATATTTATTTCCTCCATTTGGTAATAACCACTCCCTATATTCTCTCTTATTTCTCCAATAGCCACATGTTAATAAAAAAGACACACTCCAGTTAATAGAGAATAATCACTTCTATTTCGGCAAATACAAAATATTACCTCTATTTCCCCAATAACTCCATGTGGAACAAAACAAGGCTCCAAATAATATGTCTCCAAAAAAATGTGCACTCAAGGCATCTAACTCACACACTCACAAATATTGCCCCATAATCTCCTCAAAAAGTGTCTCCATTTGCAACAAAGATGGCTGCAAAATAATTGAACTAAACATAGCTCATATCACATGGCAAATATAAAAAATGGCCAAAAATCCAATATCTCCAAATTATATTATATCTCAAATTATAACTCAAAATTAATATATACTCCAAAATAAATAACTCCAATATATCTCAATTTATAACTCCAATTCTCCAGAGAATAACTCAATGTTATAGTCAAAAACTATAAAAACTCTCCATTTAGCATAACTGCTAAAAAAAAGGCAAACTCGGCAAATAAAACTGTCTAGAAAATTCTAGAAAAAAATATTGTCAATATTTCCAGATATTGCTAAAATTCTGATCGATCATCATCAGAGGAAAAGTCAGCACACGGCTCATCACATCGCTTGTCAGCAGAAAAATCGCCTGCGGACGTAAGCTCAAACATCAGCATAAAAAACTGTCTAGTCAGACACATAAGTTTGGAAACTCATGATTCCATAGAAAAAAGGTCTAAACAGACACATTTCACAGAATTAACTCCAGGATATGACTAATGGTTCAAAGATTGTCTCAAAGACTTATTCTCTTAACATGGCTTTATCCCATTATATTTCTCCAAAAATAACACACTTGTGAACATAAAAAAATGCACACATCTCCATAGGACTCGTAATGCAGTAATGCCACTCCTCTCTAAATAGTCACGAAACCAAAGAGAAAGAACCACAGAAATCTCCTCTTGGCTCAAATAAAACTCCCATACCCACAAAAAAAAGGGTCACCCGCCAAAGATTAATTCCAACTCCATTATGAGACACCATATTAATAATAACAGCACTCCGGTTATAAAAATATTTCCTCCATTTGGTTAATAACCACTCCCCTTATATTTCTCTCTTATTTCTCCAATAGCCACATGTTAATAAAAAAAGACACCACTCCAGGAATAGAGAATAATCACCTCTATTTCGGCAAATACAAAATATTTACCTCTATTTCCCCAATAACTCCATGTGGAACAAAACAAGGCTCCAAATAATATGTCTCCAAAAAAAATGTGCACTCAAGGCATCTAACTCACACACTCACAAATATTGCCCATAATCTCCTCAAAAAGGTGTCTCCATTTGCAACAAAGATGGCTGCAAAATAATTGAACTAAACATAGCTCATATCACATTGGCAAATATAAAAAATGGCCAAAAATATATCTCCAATATATTATATCTCAAATTATAACTCCAAAATAATATATACCTCCAATTATAACTCCAAATATATCTCAATTATAACTCCAATTCTCCAGAGAATAACTCAATGTTATAGTCAAAAACTATAAAAAACTCTCCATTTAGCATAACTGCTAAAAAAAAGGCAAAACTCGGCAAATAAAACGTCTAGAAAAATTCTAGAAAAAAAACACCAATGTGCCCACATGTCATTATAACAGAACTCAAAGTCACAGTGTCTTAGCCAAGACTTCTCCATATGTACTACGACATAGGCCACTAGAAAACTTAACCAAGTTTCCTATCTCTCACAAAGTTGTCACAAATACAACAAATGTATTGTGCAAGAAAACTCACAATTTCTGGAACACAAATATCCAGAGAAAAAATGTAGTGCCACTACGTATGCATTCAAAACATGCAAGAAAAATTCTCCCATATACTTTCTCTATAGCATCAAATAGCTGAAACACGAAACATGTTCCCGAACAATGACTCTAAGTCATGAACTGAGACATTAAAAAATATTCACACAATGGAGAGAAAAAATAAATTCAAATTCACCCATGATAAAGAAAAACTTGTGTCAGCGATGGCTAATTTCCAAAAAAGAAAAAAGGAGAAAAGAAAAATCAACGGCCTTGTTCACTATCTCCCATAACTCACTAGATGTCAAGCAATTATCTGCTGAACTCATAAAAAAAGGAAAAAAAAACTAAAATAATGTGTTGTTAGTTCCTCCCAAATTCAAAAAAAGAATTCACCTCCCTTGATAGCATTACGGCACCCACGTATTAGTATATATATAAAAAAAAACTCCGTATCAGAAATATCATTATCACAAAATCACCAAAAAAATTGCTATTATCAAAATCACCAGCATCAGTATAAAAAAATATCCCAACGTTAATGCTTGTCCATTCTCCAAGGAATTCAGCAAAAAAATTCAGCAAAATTCAACACGATTCACCAAGATTCAGTCAGATTCACCAAGATTTCGCAAAAACTCATCCCCGTGAATCACTGAAATATTCTCCAAAGTTACAAAAATCAACAAATAATGAACCAAAAGACTTCTCCCGTTATTCATTGTAATAAATTCTCTCTTTTGAATAATTATCTGATAATAATTTATAAAATAATCTCCATGAAATATCTCAAATCTCTCGCAAATTATGTCTCCCGTAATGATAATTTTATACTTAAAGCAACCCTCCCGTAACCACATTCTCAAAGTATTAATCAAGTTAACTTAATAATAATAATAACTCTCCATAGCAATAATTCTCTTGCAAAGATCTCAAGTAAGGTGAATTCAAAAATAGCTTACACTAGTATTGCTGAACCTCATGACATACAATTTCTCCGGTATACACCATGACATAAACACCATTTCCACATTCACGGCACCGGGCATTAGCATTTGCACCATTTCAAAGTAATCTCTCCAACACAATAAAAAAAAATAATCTGTGTCTCCCCAATATATTTGTGTCTTCAAAAGCACAAGGAAAACATACACCCATACAATGCATTTCAATTCTCTTTTTATTTCCTTTTCTTCCTCCAAAAGAGAAAAAAAAAAATCTTTTCTAAAAAAAAGACTCTACGGGCGTTTCACTCCATCAACTATTCAATCAGCTGATATCTTAGCATTTCATTGTCAAGGCCAAACCCATCCTCCCCAACACCTCACCCCCAATGAGAAAAAAAGGTTTTCTCCCCCCTGAGCATTGACACTCCCCCGAGGCAGACCAGTAGTACCCCCATCTCCCCTTAAACAGTGTTCTGAGGACCCCCTCCCTAAGGTATACACTAGTACCCATCTCGCAATGCCCTCCTCGAGGTATGCAGTACCCACAATGCAACGCGCCTCTCTGCGTGGTAAGCAGAAAGTGCTGAGCCCGTGAAATTGTGGCCGCTCTTGTCTCCAAGCCAAATATGCTTACTAAGCACAGTTCACATGCAAAAAAAACACATCTCTATACACTCGTATGTTTTTAAAACAAACACGAATATGTCTATCATAAACAGGCGTGAATAAAGAAAACGTGTCACTTCTACTATGGGCAAAGAAAAAATGTTTTGACCTCTTGAACCAATCCCATTTCACTGAAATATTTAAACAAAAACTCTCCCCTTTGATAAACAATATTTTAACACTCACCACTCCATAATGGGAACAAAAGAACTCGAAATTCTCGTAAAACGTGGTTTTTTAAAAGGCATGATTATATGCCACTAATAACAACACCCTCACGGCCATCTCGGGATGCACTCGTCATTACACAAGCAAAAGTCATACTGGGTGCGCCCACTGCGTCTAGGCTGACTGCCTGGGAAAAATGCTGAGTCCAATAAAATCCTTCCCTCCCTTTAGCACAGTTAACAGATAGATATTTTCTCATTTTTTCTCATAAGTAACTGAAACTAACAGTTTAACGATTTTCCACAATCCCACAAAGGCTTTGTTGTTCGAAAACTATCGCTAAGTCAAATAAAAACCCCACTCTCCCCCTAACTGTCATCACCCATATCTCCTCATTGGCGTTCCTAGGCATAAAAAGAAAAAAAAACTTTTAAACCCCTTTATGCTGCCACCACTGTAATGGGGGGATTCCCCCCCCCCCACCCCCCCCGCCCCCCTCTTTATTCATTAGGTAAGCGTGAGCACGAAACGGAAGGCAAACCAAAACACAGCATTACACACACAGCCTCTCTCTCTCTCTCTCCCGGCAATCCCTCTCTCTCTCTCTCTCTCTCTCTCTCTCTCTCTCTCTCTCTCCAAGGAATCTCTCTCTCTGTCTCTAGCACCGACACCTCTCTCTCTCTCCACCTCTTTCTCTCCATTCTAACAGGTAATGAAAATGAGAGAGTCGCATCATAACATTAACGTTTATTAACAATGAATAAATAATGGCTAATCAAGTTCTTACAGACTAACTCAAAAACCCCGAAATAGTACAATGTCTGATAGTAATCATTAGTCACCAAAAAAGTCCACACCATCTGGGAACTCTTTGTCCCCCTCCATTCCAGAATCGTCTGTTTCAAGACACAGAACACATCCCGGTAAGTACACACACAAGATTAACAATCAATGACTAAATATGGATATTATCATAAAAAATGTCAAACAGATAATAAGCCAGCCTTCTGGCTAAAAAAACACTTCAACACTCACCCAAGCAACCGGAACACTTAAACTCAGTTAATAAAAACTCCCCGGCGAACGCCACGGCATCTTGCCTTTCACTTGAAGACCCTTTGTCAAAATCCTTCATATACTTGTGTATGACACTTTTAACAGAAAGAGGCGTAAACGCACATACGAACACACAGTTCGTTAGCGCCTCGCAACACTAGTTGCATCCAGTTTCACCAAAGGCACCTTTGAGAAGAGTTAATAAAATCAGTACATTGACTTGTCGAACTAAGCATTTTTATCTCACGCCATCCCAGAAACTCATTCATCAGCTACTCTCGGGTCGCCGCTCCTGCACTGTTCTCCACATTCCATAGGTCACAGGGAACATATGGACAATATATTATTAATCAAAAACCCTAGGCCTTACATAGCTCGGCCACCCCATGCTAGCCCCCGCCTAGCAAAATACAAAACACACTGGCCGGCTCAAAATAAAATACAAGTAAAAAACTGCACGCTCTCTGGCATTATAAAATAAAGTCTTATCACGCTTTATCTCCCAATAACATAGACGCATTTTCTCTCATATTTTCTGCATGTCTTGAATATTCCTCTTTGCTTGTCTGCAACTAGCTGCACAGACAGTAGACTGTAGGAAGCTGTAGGAAGACGGAATGCCTCCCTCATTGTAGAAGACTTCTCACGACTTCTGCAGATCCCAAAAGACACGCTGTAGAATTCTCGCGATCACCCACGTGGAAATTCTTGTAATCACCCTGGGTAAAATAACAGCAACATTCTCTGCACGGCGGTGGACGTCTTGCTGGCGTCGGGAAATGACTTTTTTTGTTGTGTGTTAGTATGTCAGTCAAGTCTTTGGTCAATCTAAGAAAATTAACCCAGACATACTACCTCTATCAAACAATGATTTCAAAAAGTCAGAAATACTAACTGAACGTCTCCAATTAACTCCCTTTAATATGGGACTACTAAATCATAAGTCATTATCACCAATCTCAAAGAAAAAAAACATCAAGTTCTCCAGCTCAATTCTCCAAACTCACACATCAGCACACACACAACCAGAAATCACAGCAACTCCACGGACTTCTGTACTCACATTTCAAACTCGAATGTTCTCATAAGAGAGAGAGAAAAAAGAAAAAAAATTGTAATGAGCCCAAGGAAAAAAAAGAATCACGTAACACACCCAGACCCAAAAAATTTTCTCTCAAGCTCTGATATCTGAACAACCCACAAAACAGAAAAAAAATCTCCCAATGTTTAACAGCAAAAAAAAAACCCCTTTACTGCTCAATAATTAATCACAATGAGACTTAATGTCAAACTCCCATTTACGTAAATAGCAACCCTCGAAAAATTACATCTCCCGGTAAATTAAATCTCCCAGTAAAAAAAAAAATGCTATTTAAGCTCAATCCCCAAATTATATCTCTCGTAGGAAAAGGAAGAAAAATAATAAAAAGATAATCACAAGTAGGTTTCCCCAATCACAAAATACATAAATACTTGTATAGTATGCATAACTCCCCACGTTTTTCCCAAGAAATGCTCCATTGTAAAGTTATGGAATTTGCCAGAAAGCAAATTCTTACCCATGCGCTTTCGTGAATGCTATTGTCAATATTTTCCAGATATTGCTAAATTTCTGATCGATCATCATCAGAGGAAAAGTCAGCACGGCTCATCCATCTTCTTGTCAGCAGAAAAATCGCCTGCGGACGTAAGCTCAAACATCAGCATAAAAAACTGTCTAGTCAGACACATAAGTTTGGAAACTCATGATTCCATAGAAAAAAGGTCTAACAGACACATTTCACAGAATTAACTCCAGGATATGACTAATGTGTTCAAAGATTGTCTCAAAGACTTATTCTCTTAACATGGCTTTATCCCATTATATTTCTCCAAAAATAACACACTTGTGAACATAAAAAATGCACACATCTCCTAGGACTCGTAATGCAGTAATGCCACTCCTCTCTAAATAGTCACGAAACCAAAGAGAAAGAACCACAGAAATCTCCTCTTGGCTCAAAAAAAACTCCCATACCCACAAAAAAAAAGGGTCACCCGCCAAAAAGATTAATTCCAACTCCATTATGAGACACCATATTAATAATAACAGCACTCCGGTTATAAAAATATTTCCTCCATTTGGTTAATAACCACTCCCCTTATATTTCTCTCTTATTTTCTCCAATAGCCACATGTTAATAAAAAAAAGACACCACTCCAGTAATAGAGAATAATCACTTCTATTTCGGCAAATACAAATATTTACCTCTATTTCCCCAATAAACTCCATGTGGAACAAAACAAGGCTCCAAATAATATGTCTCCAAAAAAAATGTGCACTCAAGGCATCTAACTCACACACTCACAAATATTGCCCCATAATCTCCTCAAAAAGGTGTCTCCATTTGCAACAAAAGATGGCTGCAAAATAATTGAACTAAACATAGCTCATATCACATTGGCAAATATAAAAAATGGCCAAAAATATATCTCCAATATATTATATCTCAAATTATACTCCAAAATAATATATACCTCCAATTATAACTCCAAATATATCTCAATTATAACTCCAATTCTCCAGAGAATAACTCAATGTTATAGTCAAAAACTATAAAAACTCTCCATTTAGCATAACTGCTAAAAAAAAGGCAAAATCGGCAAATAAAACTGTCTAGAAAATTCTAGAAAAAAATATTGTCAATCCAGATATTGCTAAAATTCTGATCGATCATCATCAGAGGAAAAGTCAGCACACGGCTCATCACATCGCTTGTCAGCAGAAAAATCGCCTGCGGACGTAAGCTCAAACATCAGCATAAAAAACTGTCTAGTCAGACACATAAGTTTGGAAACTCATGATTCCATAGAAAAAAGGTCTAACAGACACATTTCACAGAATTAACTCCAGGATGACAATGTGTTCAAAGATTGTCTCAAAGACTTATTCTCTTAACATGGCTTTATCCCATTATATTTCTCCAAAAATAACACACTTGTGAACATAAAAAATGCACATCTCCATAGGACTCGTAATGCAGTAATGCCACTCCTCTCTAAATAGTCACGAAACCAAAGAGAAAGAACCACAGAAATCTCCTCTTGGCTCAAATAAAACTCCCATACCCACAAAAAAAAGGGTCACCCGCCCAAGATTAGTTCCATCTCCATTATGTGACACATATTAATAATAAGACCACTCCGGTTTTAAAAATATTTCCTCCCTTTGGTTAATAACCACTCCCCATATATTTCTCTCTTATTTCTCCAATAGCCACATGTTAATAAAAAAAAACACCACTCCAGGAATAGAGAATAATCACCTCTATTTCGGCAAATACAAAATATTTACCTCTATTTCCCCAATAACTCCATGTGGAACAAAACAAGGCTCCAAATAATAGGTCTCAAAAAAATGTGCACTCAAGGCATCTAAACTCACACCACTCACAAATATTGCCCCATAATCTCCTCAAAAAAGGTGTCTCCATTTGCAACAAAGATGGCTGCAAAATAATTGAACTAAACATAGCTCATATCACATTGGCAAATATCAAAAATGGCCAAAAATATATCTCCAATATATTATATCTCAAATTATAACTCCAAAATAATATATACCTCCAATTATAACTCCAAATATATCTCAATTATAACTCCAATTCTCCAGAGAATAACTCAATGTTATAGTCAAAAAACTATAAAAACTCTCCATTTAGCATAACTGCTAAAAAAAGGCAAAACTCGGCAAATAAAAACGTCTAGAAAATTCTAGAAAAAATCACCAATGTGCCAATGTCATTATAAACAGAACTCCAAAATTCACAGTGTCTTAGCAGACTTCTCCATATGTACTACGAACATAGGCCACTAGAAAACTTAACCAAGTTTCCTATCTCTCACAAAGTTGTCACAAATACAACAAATGTATTGTGCAAGAAAACTCACAATTTCTGGAACACAAATATCCAGAGAAAAAAATGTAGTGCCACTACGTATGCATTCAAAACATGCAAGAAAAATTCTCCCATATATTTCTCTATAGCATCAAAATAGCTGAAACACGAAAACCATGTTCCCCGAACAATGACTCTAAGTCATGAACTGAGACATTAAAAAAAATATTCACACCAACTGGAGAGAAAAAATAAATTCAAATTCACCCATGATAAAGAAAAACTTGTGTCAGCGATGGCTAATTTCCAAAAAAGGAGAAAAGAAAAATCAACGGCCTTGTTCACTATCTCCCGTAACTCACTAGATGTCAAGCAAATATCTGCTGAACTCATAAAAAAAGGAAAAAAAACTAAAAAAAAACTAAAATAAATGTGTTGTTAGTTCCTCCCGAATTCAAAAAAAGAATTCACCTCCCTTGATAGCATTACGGCACCCACGTATTAGTATATATATAAAAAAAAACTCCGTATCAGAAATATCATTATCACAAAATCACCAAAAAAATTGCTATTATCAAAATCACCAGCATCAGTATAAAAAAAATATCACCAACGTTAATGCTTGTCCATTCTCCAAGGAATTCAGCAAAAAAATTCAGCAAAATTCAACACGATTCACCAAGATTCAGTCAGATTCACCAAGATTTCGCAAAACTCATCCCCGTGAATCAATGAAATATTCTCCAAAGTTACAAAAACTCAACAAATAATTAAGACAAGACTTCTCCCGTTAATTCATTGTAATAATTCTCCTTGAATAATTATCTGTAATAATTATAAATAATCTCCCATGAAATATCTCAAATCTCTCGCAAAATTATGTCCTCCCGTAATGATCAATTATACCTTAAAGCAACCCTACCCTCCGTAAACACATCTCAAGTATAATAATTACTAATTAATAATAATAACTCTCCATAGCAATAATTCTCTTGCAAAGATCTCAAGTAAGGGTGAAATTCAAAATAGCTTACACTAGTATTGCTGAACCTCATGACATACAAATTTCTCCGGTATACACCATGACATAACACCATTTCCACATTCACGGCACCGGGCATTAGCATTGGCACCATTTTCAAAGTAATCTCTCCAACACAATAAAAAAAATAATCTGTGTCTCCCCAATATATTTGTGTCTTCAAAAGCACAAGGAAAACATACACCCATACAATGCATTTCAATTCTCTTTTTATTTCCTTTCTCTTCCTCCAAAAGAGAAAAAAAAAAATCTTTTCTAAAAAAAAGACTCTACGGGCGTTTCACTCCATCAACTATTCAATCAGCTGATATCTAGCATTTCATTGTCAAGGCCAAACCCATCCCCCAAAACACCTCACCCCCAATGAGAAAAAAGGTTTTCTCCCCCCTGAGCATTGACACTCCCCCGAGGCAGACCAGTAGTACCCCCATCTCCCCTTAAACAGTGTCTGAGGACCCCTCCCAAGGTATACACTAGTACCCATCTCGCAATGCCCTCCCTCGAGGTATGCAGTACCCACAATGCAACGCGCCTCTCTGCGTGGTAAGCAGAAAGTGCTGAGCCCGTGAAATTGTGGCCGCTCTTGTCTCCAAGCCAAATATGCTTATCTAATGCACAGTTCACATGCAAAAAAACACATCTCTATACACTCGTATGTTTTTAAAACAAACACGAATATGTCTATCATAAACAGGCGTGAATAAAGAAAACATGTCACTTCTACTATGGGCAAAGAAAAAATGTTTTGACGTCTTTGAACCAATCCCATTTCACTGAAATATTTAAACAAAACTCTCCCCTTTGATAAACAATATTTTAAACACTCACCACTCCATAATGGGAACAAAAAGAACTCGAAATTCTCGTAAAACGTGGCTGTGATATATGCACTAATAACAACACCCTCACGGCCATCTCGGGATGCACTCAGTCATTACACAAGCAAAAGTCATACTGGGTGCGCCCACTGCGTCTAGGCTGACTGCCTGGGAAAAATGCTGAGTCCAATTAAATCCTTCCCTCCCTTTAGCACAGTTAACAGATAGATATTTTCTCATTTTTTCTCACTAAGTAACTGAAAACTAACAGTTTAACGATTTTCCACAATCCCACAAAGGCTTTGTTGTTCGAAAACTATCGCTAAGTCATAACCCCTAACTGGTCACCCATATCTCCTCATTGGCGTTCCTAGGCATAAAAAAAAAAAAAAAAACAAAAAAACTTTTACCTTTTACCCCCTTTACGCTGCCACCACGTAATTGGGGGGATTCCCCCCCCCCCTCTTATTCATTAGGTAAGCGTGAGCACGAAACGGAAGGCAAACCAACACACAGCATTACACACACAGCCTCTCTCTCTCTCTCTCCCGCTCAATTGGCCCAATCCCTCCTCTCTCTCTCTCTCTCTCTCTCTCTCTCCAATGGAATTCTTCTCTCTCTGTCTCTAGCACCGACACCTCTCTCTCTCTCCACCTCTTTCTCTCCATTCTAACAGGTAATGAAAATGAGAGAGTCGCATCATAACATTAACGTTTATTAACAATGAATAAATAATGGATAATCAAGTCTTACAGACTAACTCAAAAAACCCCCGAAATAGTAAAATGTCTAATAGTAATCATTAGTCACAAAAAAGTTCAACCCCCATCTGGGAACTCTTTGTCCCCTCCATTCCAGAATCGTCTGTTTCAAAGACACAGAACACATCCCGGTAAGTACAAACACACAAGATTAACAATCAATGACTAAATATTGGATATCATCATAAAAAATGTCAAACAGATAATAAGCCAGCCTTCGGCTAAAACACTTCAACACTCACCCAAGCAACCGGAACACTTAAACACAGTTAACCCTCTTACGCCGATTGGACGTATTAAGGGTAGGCTCCACTTTGGGGGGTGTCCGATTGTAAAAAATATTTGCCAAAAATACACTAATCAAGACAGGCTAATGAAATTTTTAGGCATTATTAGCACTATAATAATGCATATTCCCTGTGAGTTTTATCATCCTACAGGGAAAATAATGATTTTATGAAAAAAAATGTGAAAAAACGGAAATTACCGGGCCCTCGTACTGAAGGTTATTGGTGATTGGTGAGAAACTACAGTCTGAATAGAAATTCGGTCTGACAGAATGTTGGTATATCCACCTGGACATGCACAAAAAAAATTATCAAAATAGAAACAGTAAATAAGCACGTAATAACAAAAAAAAGAGCAACAACTTTGTAAGTTCAGCGAAAGCCCCGCCGAAAAAATCAGACTACAGCTAGGAAGAAATATTCAGGAAAAATTCAAATCTTGATTTAGGGACAAAACCTTTTGACAGTTTATAGTTATTATATCACTTGATAGCCTGAAACATCTAAAAATTATATTATTTAGGACAATCAAAGAAAAAAACCACCCCACCCTTTTTTTTTTTTTTTTGTTTTTTTTTTTTTTTTTTTTTTTTTTTTTGTTTTTTTTTTTTTTTTTTTTTTTTTTTTTTTTTTTTTTGAGGGGTGGTTTTTTCTTTGATTGTCCATAAATAATATAATTTTTAGATGTTTTAGGCTATCAGTGACATAATAACTACAAACTCTCAAAAGGTTTTGTCCCTAAATCGAGATTTGAATTTTTCCTGAATATTTCTTCCTAGCTATAGTCTGATTACTCGCGGGGCTTTCGCTGAACTTACAAAGTTGTTGCTTTTTTTTTTGTTATTACGTGCTTATTTACTGTTCTATTTTGATAATTTTTTTTGTGCATGTTCCAGGTGGATATACCAACATTTTGTCAGACCAAAAGTTTCTATTCAAGACTGTAGTTTCTCACCAATCACCAAATAACCTTCAGTACGAGGGCCGGAAATTTCCGTTTTTTCACATTTTTTTTCATAAAATCATTAATTTTCCCTGTAGGATGATAAAAACTCACAGGGAATATTCATTATTATAGTGCTAATAATGCCTGAAAATTTCATTAGCCTGTCTTGATTAGTGTATTTTTGGCAAATATTTTTTACGATCGGCACCCCCCAAAGTGGAGCCTACCCTTAAACGTCGAGTCAAAATGTCTCCCGTATGCCGATTGGACATATCATACGTCGGCTCAAAAACGTTTTTTTTAAAAATTCACGGAAAAATACTTATAGGCCTACCAGCCAAAAACTTTTGTATCACGCGCCTTGGGGGATGCTGGGAGTTCACGGATCAAGGCGTTGTTTTGTTTACAATCGCAACGCAGGCGCGCGCAAGCGCGAATTTCTTTCTTATCGCACTAAAAAGTATCAGTGACACATCTCGGAAATTATTTTGTCACTTTGACATAATTTTTGCACCATTTTAAATTATCCTTTACACAAAGTATTATATATGAAAATGTGTGCAATTTCATGTAAAAATACAACAAAAAAAATACTCATGATTGTAGCTTTTATCGGTTTTGAAATATGTTCATATAAAGAACGATAAGTGCAAAAACTTCAACCTTTGGTCAACTTTGACTCTAACAGAAATGGTCGAGAGATGCAATTGTAAGCTAAAATTCTTGTATTATAGTAATATTCAATCGTTTGCCTTCATTTTGCAACAAATGGACGTCTCTAGCACAATATTTCGATTTATGGTGAATTTATGAAAAAACTTTTTCCTTACGTTCGTGCGATAACTCTTCCGATAAATTTTTTCATGCGATTGTCCTAAGTTTGCACCCTTTTAAATTTGCCGTTACATAAAGTGTTATATATGGAAATGTGTGCAATTTCATGCAAAATACAGCAAAAAAACAACCCATGGTTGTAGCTTTTATCAGTTTCGAAATATTTTCATATAAATAACGTTAAGTGCAAAAATTTCAACTTTCGGTCAACTTTGACTCTACCGAAATGTCGAAAAAACGCAATTGTAAGCTAAAACTCTTATATTCTAGTAATATTCAAACATTTACCTTCATTTTGCAACGACTTGGAAGTCTAGCACAATATTTCGATTTATGGGAATTTATGAAAAAAAAAAACATTTTCCTTACGTTCGCGCGGTAACTCTTCCGGAAAAATCAGAATTTTTTTGTGCGATTGTCGAAATGTTTGCACCATTTAAAATTAGCTGTTACATAAAGTTTTATATATGAAAATGTGCGCAATTTCATGTAGAATACAACTAAAAATGATTGAAGGTTGTAGCTTTTCTCTCTTTTTGAAATATTTGCATATAAATCACGATCAATAGAAAAAAAACCACGTTCGGTCAAATTTGACTCTACCGAAATAGTTGAAAAACGCAATTGTAAGCTAAAACTCTTACGGCCTAGTAATATTCCGCCATTTTTCTTCATTTTGAAACAAATTTGAAGTCTCTAAAAAAATATTGTGATATATGGTGAATTTTTGAAAAATATATTTTACCTTCACTCCGCGCGCCGATTCGCGGCCGCAAGTCCTCCGAAATACGTACATCGCATTATCCTAATATTTGCTCCTTTTCATATTAGCCTTTTTAAAGAGTTTCATATATAAAAATGTGCGCAAATTCATGAAGAATACAATAAAAAATAATTGAAGGTTGTAGGTTTTTCCATCTCCGAAATATGTGCATATAAAAAAATAC
>NC_061107.1:129329571-129359571 GCF_015104395.2 Macrobrachium nipponense | reverse complement strand
TCCAATCGGCATACGGGAGACATTTTGACTCGACGTTTAATACGTCCAATCGGCGTAAGAGGTTAACTGTGTTTTAAGTGTTCCGGTTGCTTGTTGAGTGTTGAAGCTGTTTAAGCGAAGGCTGGCTTATTATCTGTTTGACATTTTTTATGATAATATCCAATATTTAGTCATTGATTGTTAATCTTGTGTGTGTACTTACGGGATGTGTTCTGTGTCTTTGAAACAAGACGATTTTCTGGAATGGAGGGGGACAAAGAGTTCCCAGATGGGTGTGGACTTTTGGTGGTACTAATGATTACTATCAGACATTGTACTATTTCGGGGTTTTTGAGTTAGTCTGTAAGACTTGATTATCCATTATTTATTCATTGTTAATAAATGTTAATGTTATGATGCGACTCTTCATTTTCATTACCTGTTAGAATGGAGCGAAAGAGGTGGACGAGAGAGAGAGGTGTCGGTGCTAGAGACAGAGAGAGAGATTCCTTGGAGAGAGAGAGAGAGAGAGAGAGAGAGAGAGGGATTGCCAGGAGAGAGAGAGAGAGAGGCTGTGTGTGTAATGCTGTGTTTTGGTTTGCCTTCCGTTTCGTGCTCACGCTTACCTAATGAATAATAAGGGGGGGGGGGGTCCCAACCCCCCATTACAGTGGTGGCAGTGTAAAGGGGTATAAAAGTTTTTTCTTCTTTTTTATGCCTAGGAACGCCAATGAGGAGATATGGGTGACCAGTTAGGGGTTATGGACTTTAGCGATAGTTTTCGAACTACAAAGCCTTTGTGGGATTGTGGAAAATCGTTAAACTGTTAGTTTTCAGTTTACTTAGTGAGAAAAAATGAGAAAATATCTATCTGTTAACTGTGCTAAAGGGAGGAAGGATTTTATTGGACTCAGCATTTTCCCAGGCAGTCAGCCTAGACGCAGTGGCGCACCCAGTATGACTTTTGCTTGTGTAATGACGAGTGCATCCCGAGATGGCCGTGAGGGTGTTGTTATTAGTGCATATATCACTGCCGCGTTTACGAGAATATCGAGTTCTTTTTTGTTCCCATTATGGAGTGGTGAGTGTTTAAAATATTGTTTATCAAAGGGGAGAGTTTTGTTTAAATATTTCAGTGAAATGGGATTGGTTCCAGAGGTCAAAAACATTTTTTCTTTGCCCATAGTAGAAGTGAGTGTTTTCTTTATTCACGCCTGTTTATGATAGACCTATTCGTCTTTGTTTTAAACACATAAGAGTGTATAGAGATGTGTTTTTTGCATGTGAACTGAGCTTAGATAAGCATATTTGGCTGGAGACAAGAGCGGCCACAATTTCACGGGCTCAGCACTTTCTGCTTTACCACGAGAGAGGCGCGTTGCATTGTGGGGTACTGCATACCTCGAGGGAGGGCATTGCGAGATGGGTACTAGTGTATACCTTGGGAGGGGTCCTCAGACACTGTTTAAGGGAGATGGGGGTACTACTGGTCTGCCTCGGGGGAGTGTCAATGCTCAGGGGGGAGAAACCTTTTTTTGTCATTGGGTGAACTCCTTTTTTTCTTTGTGTTGAGGTGTTGGGGGATGGGTTTGGCCTTGACAATGAAATGCTAAGATATCAGCTGATTGACTAGTTGATGAAGTGAAACGACCGTAGAGTCTTTTTTTTAGAAAAGAGATTTTTTTTTCTCTCTTGGAGGAGAAGAAAAGGAAAAGGAAATAAAAAAGAGAATTGAAATGCATTGAATGGGTGTATGTTTTCCTTGTGCTTTGAAGACACAAATATATTGGGGATACACAGATTATTTTTTTTTATTGTGTTAGAGAGATTACTTTGAAAATGGGGCCAAATGCTAATGCCCGGTGCGTGAATGTGGAAATGGTGTTATGTCATGGTGTATACCGGAGAAATTGTATGTCATGAGGTTCA
Organism: Macrobrachium nipponense; assembly: GCF_015104395.2. Classification (NCBI taxonomy): domain Eukaryota; kingdom Metazoa; phylum Arthropoda; class Malacostraca; order Decapoda; family Palaemonidae; genus Macrobrachium; species Macrobrachium nipponense. The sequence goes on along the minus strand of NC_061107.1, from coordinate 129,357,663 downwards.
GCAATACTAGTGTAAGCTATTTTGAATTTCACCCTTACTTGAGATCTTTGCAAGAGAATTATTGCTATGGAGAGTTATTATTATTATTAGTAATTATTATACTTGAGATGTGTTACGGGAGGGTTGCTTAAGTATAAATTATCATTACGGGAGACATAATTTGCGAGAGATTTGAGATGTTTCATGGGCGATTATTCTATAATTATTACAGATAATTATTCAAGGAGAATTATTGCAATGAATTAATGGGAGAAGTCTTGTCTTAATTATTTGTTGAGTTTTTTTGTAACTTTGGAGAATATTCAGTGATTCACGGGGATGAGTTTTGCTGAATCTTGGTGAATCTGACTGAATCTTGGTGAATTCGTATTGAATTTTGCTAAATTTTTTTGCTAAATTCCTTGGAGAATGGACAAGCATTAACGTTGGTGATATTTTTTTTATACTGATACTGGTGATTTTGATGATAGCAATTTTTTTGGTGATTTTGTGATAATGATATTTCTGATACTGAGTTTTTTTATATATATACTAATACGTGGGTGCCGTAATGCTATCAAGGGAGTGAATTCTTTTTTCGAATTCGGGAGGAACTAACAACACATTATTTTAGTTTTTTTTTTCCTTTTTTTTATGAGTTTCAGCAGATAATTGCTTGACATCTAGTGAGTTACGGGAGATTTTGAACAAGGCCGTTGATTTTTCTTTTCTCCTTTTTTGGAAATTAGCCATCGCTGACACAAGTTTTTCTTTACCATGGGTGAATTTGAATTTATTTTTTCTCTCCAGTTGGTGTGAATATTTTTTAATGTCTCAGTTCGTGACTTAGAGTCATTGTTCGGGAACGTGTTCGTGTTTCAGCTATTTGATGCTATAGAGAAATATATGGAGAATTTTTCTTGCATGTTTTGAATGCATACGTAGTGGCACTACATTTTTTCTCTGGATATTTGTGTTCAGAAATTGTGAGTTTTCTTGCACAATACATTTGTTGTATTTGTGACAACTTTGTGAGAGATAGGAAACTTGGTTAAGTTTTCTAGTGGCCTATGTAGTCGTACATATGGAGAAGTCTTGGCTAAGACACTGTGAATTTGGAGTTCTGTTATAATGACATGTGGCACATTGGTGATTTTTCTAGAATTTTCTAGACAGTTTTTTGTTTGTTTGCCGAGTTTGCCTTTTTTTAGCAGCTAGCTAAATGGAGAGAGTGTTTTTATAGTTTTTTGACTATAACATTGAGTTATTCTCTGGAGAATTGGAGTTATAATTGAGATATATTTGGAGTTATAATTGGAGGTATATATTATTTTTGAGTTATTATTGAGATATAATATATTGGAGATATATTTTTGGCCATTTTTGATATTTGCCAATGTGATATGAGCTATGTTTAGTTCAATTATTTTGCAGCCATCTTTGTTGCAAATGGAGACACCTTTTGAGGAGATTATGGGCAATATTTGTGAGTGTGTGAGTTAGATGCCTTGAGTGCACACAATTTTTTTTTGGAGATATATTATTTGGAGCCTTGTTTTGTTCCACATGGAGTTATTGGGGAAATAGAGGTAAATATTTTGTATTTGCCGAAATAGAAGTGATTATTCTCTATTAACTGGAGTGTGTCTTTTTTTATTAACATGTGGCTATTGGAGAAATAAGAGAGAAATATAAGGGGAGGGTGGTTATTAACCAAATGGAGGAAATATTTTTATAACCGGAGTGCTGTTATTATTAATATGGTGTCTCATAATGGAGTTGGAATTAATCTTTGGCGGGTGACCCTTATTTTGTGGGTTATGGGAGTTTTTTTTGAGCCAAGAGGAGATTTCTGTGGTTCTTTCTCTTTGGTTTTGTGACTATTTAGAGAGGAGTGGCATTACTGCATTACGAGTCCTATGGAGATGTGTGCATTTTTTATGTTCACAAGTGTGTTATTTTTTGGAGAAATATAATGGGGTAAAGCCATGTAAGAGAATAAGTCTTTGAGACAATCTTTGAACACATTAGTCATATCCTGGAGTTAATTCTGAAATGTGTCTGTTAGACCTTTTTTCTATGGAATCATGAGTTTTCCAAACTTATGTGTCTGACCAGACAATTTTTTATGCTGATGTTTGAGCTTACGTCCGCAGGCGATTTTTCTGCTGACAAGCGATGATGAGCCGTGTGCTGACTTTTCCTCTGATGATGATCGATCAGAATTTTAGCATATCTGGAAATATTGACAATAGCATTTCACGAAAGTGCATGGGTAAGAATTTGCTTTCTGGCAAATTCCATAACTTTACATGGAGCATTTCTTGGGAAAAACGTGGGGAGTTATGCATTACTATACAAGTATTATGTATTTTGTGATTGGGGAAACCTACTTGTGATTATCTTTTTACTATTTTTCTTCCTTTTCCTACGAGAGATATAATTTGGGGATTGAGCTTAAATAGCATTTTTTTTTTACTGGGAGATTTAATTTACCGGGAGATGTAATTTTTCGAGGGTTGCTATTTACGTAAATGGGAGTTTGACATTAAGTCTCCATTGTGATTAATTATTGAGCAGTAAAGGGGGTTTTTTTGCTGTTAAAACAAAAAAAAAAAAAAAATTGGAGATTTTTTTCTGATTTTGTGGGTTGTTCAGATATCAGAGCTTGAGAGAAAAATTTTTGGGTCTGGGTGTGTTACGTGATTCTTTTTTTTCCTTCCGGCTCATTACGATTTTTTCTTTTTTTCTCTCTCTCTTATGAGAACATTCGAGTTTGAAATGTGAGTACAGAAGTCCGTGGAGTTGCTGTGATTTCTGAGTTTGTGTGTGTGCTGATGTGTGAGTTTGAGAATTGAGTTGGAGAACTTGATGTTTGTTTTTCTTGAGAGTTGGGATAATGACTTATGATTTAGTAGTCATATTAAAGGGAGTTAATTGGGAGACGTTCAGTTAGTATTTCTGACTTTTTGAAATCATTGTTTGATAGAAGTAGTATGTCTGGGTTAATTTTCTTAGATTGACCAAAGACTTGACTGACATACTAACACACACCAAAAAAAGTCATTTCCCGACGTCAGCAAGACGTCCACCAGCCGTGCAGAGAGTGTTGCTGTTATTTTACCCAGGGTGATTACAAGAATTTCCACGTGGGTGATCGCGAGAATTTTACAGCGTGTCTTTTGGGGATCTGCAGAAGTCGTGAGAAGTCTTCTACAATGAGGGAGGCATTCCGTCTTCCTACAGCTTCCTACAGTCTACTGTCTGTGCAGCTAGTTGCAGACAAGCAAGAGGAATATCAAGACATGCAGAAAAATATGAGAGAAAATGCGTCTAGTGTTATTAGGAGATAAAGCGTGATAAGACTTTATTTTATAATGCCAGAGACGTGCAGTTTTTTACTTGTATTTTATTTTGAGCCGGCCAGTGTGTTTTGTATTTTGCTAGGCGGGGGCTAGCATGGGGTGGCCCGAGCTATGTAAGGCCTAGGGTTTTTGATTAATAATATATTGTCCATGTGTTCCCTGTGACCTATGGAATGTGGAGAAACAGTGCAGGAGCGGCGACCGAGAGTAGCTGATGAATGAGTTTCTGGGGATGGCGTGAGATAAAAATGCTTGTTCGACAAGTCAATGTACTGAGTTTATTAACTCTTCTCAAGGTGCCTTTGTGAACTGGATGCAACTAGTGTTGCGAGGCGCTAACGAACTGTGTGTTTCGTATGTGCATGTACGCCTCTTTCTGTAAAAGTGTCATACACAAGTATATGAAGGATATGACAGAGGGTCTTCAAGTGAAAGGCAAGATGCCGTGGCGTTCGCCAGGGAGTTTTTATTAACTGTGTTTAAGTGTTCCGGTTGCTTGGGTGAGTGTTGAAGTGTTTTAGCCGAAGGCTGGCTTATTATCTGTTTGACATTTTTTATGATAATATCCAATATTAGTCATTGATTGTTAATCTTGTGTGTGTACTTACCGGGATGTGTTCTGTGTCTTTGAAACAGACGATTCTGTAATGGAGGGGGCAAAGAGTTCCCAGATGGGTGTGACTTTTTTGGTGACTAATGATTACTATCAGACATTGTACTATTTCGGGGTGAGTTAGTCTGTAAGACTTGATTATATTATTTATTCATTGTTAATAAACGTTAATGTTATGATGCGACTCTTATCATTTTCATTACCTGTTAGAATGGAGAGAAAGAGGTGGAGAGAGAGAGGGTGTCTGTGCTATAGAGGAGAGAGAGAGAGATGCTTAGGAGCCGAGAGAGAGAGAGAGAGAGAGAGAGAGAGAGAGAGAGAGGCTGTGTGTGTAATGCTGTGTTTTGGTTGCCTTCCGTTTCGTGCTCACGCTTACCTAATGAATAATGGGGGGGGGGGAATGGGGGGGAATCATATTATATATATATATATAGATATATATATATATATATATATATATATATATATATATATATATATATATATATATATATATATATATCTAATATATCATATATATATATATATATATATATACATACATATATATATATAATATATATATATATATATATATATATATATATATATAAATATATATATATATATATATATATATATATATATATATATATATATATATATATATATATATATATATATAATATATATATATATATATATATATATATATATATATGTAGTATGTATATATATGTATATATATATATATATATATATATATATATATATATATATATATATATATATATGTGGTGTGTGTGTGTGTGTGTGTGTGTGTGTGTGGATATATATATATACTTCAGGGGGTACCATGATACATTAGTAGAATGCCATAGTTTATTAAAAACGTTTCGCACACAATTCTCGTGCATCATCAGTCTGTGAACAGTAAAAGTAAATACATTATAAAAAGGAATTCACAAAAATTACAAGGTAATTAAAAATTAATGGTTTAAAAAGAAAAGCAGAAGTTAAAAGTTAAAAAATAAAAAAATACGTTAAAACACTGAAAAAAGAGAGAGAGTACTAAGACACCAACCATCCAAGGCAAAAGACGAAGAAGGAATAGCAAAACTGACGTCCCAAAACAAAAACAAAAGTCAGTTATGCCAAATACAGAGGGGAAGCCGTGGTGTGATTGTTCAAACAAAGAGGGAACTAGCCTTTTGATAAGTAATGACTCCAGAGTAGTTAGATGATCTGGGTCCTTTGTATATCCAATAATAGAGAAGTGCTGTTTCAAGACCTCTATTTTGCATAGCAGCATGATTTTTAATGTTAGAAAATTCTGGTGCTTAATTCTCTGGCCTGTACGAAAACTGAAACCCATGTGGCTGCAATATCTCACCTGCAATAGCCTACGAGTAGATCCGATGTAAGAGCCCGGACATCCAGGCATGTGAATTTGTATACATTAGATCTCATGAAGGATTGCAAGCGATCTTTACAGCTGAAAAATGAACCTATCCTGCATGGATTATTAGAAATAAGTTTTAACTGAAGACAGGGAATTTCTTGTTCAATGATCTGTTTTAGTCTACGTGAGAATTTTGTATCAAACACAAAAGGGATGGAAGCAAAGAACAGTTTCTTAGGAACATCAAAGTTGGGCAACGGGGTGCTGGAGAAATTTGGTTAAAAGTTTATTAATAACTCTAAGGACTACGTCTTTGGGATAGGAGTTTTTCTGAAAAAAACCTAATAAAAATTCTATTTCATTATGGAAACGTTGGCCAGTTAGACGAATATTTTAATTGCTCTATGGACAAGAGTATAAATGGTGTTTAATTTGAAGGTTCTTTGGCATGAACTATAATAGTTTGTTAGCTAAACCTGTATAGGTCTTTTTTCTATAGATAGCAGTGGTGAATTCCGAATTACTTCTTGTAATATTGATATCAAGAAATGGCAAACTGTCTCTGTTCTCCACTTCCATCGTAAACTGAATATTTGAGTGTTGCTGATTAATATATTCCAGAAACTGTGTGCTTTGCCAAGGGTACTTAAAAAGAGCAAAAGTGTCGTCTACTATCTCCTGTAGTATGCTGGTTTAAAGGAAGACTCACATTGATTTAAAAATTTTGTTTCTAAGTCACACATAAAAAAATTGGCAAAAATGGGGCCTAGAGGGGATCCCATAGCAACTCCATCGACCTGCGAATAGAGTTGCTGGTTTAAAAACAAACATGGAGTCTTGCACAGCAAGTTCCAGAAATTGTTTAAAAATAGCCCTATTAAAACGTAAAATAAAGTATCATGCTGATAAATCTTGTTTAAAATAATATCAATGTTTCATTTAATGGTACATTAGTGAAAAGTGATTCAACATCGTAACTGACCATAAAATAGTCACCATCCTGGTTGTAATTTGTTGTTGAAAGTCGTACCCGTTTTTAATGTATATTCATTAAATACTATATTCAGAGAGTAAACCAGCTAAATACTTAGAGATCGAGAACGATGGGCTATTGTAGGCGGCCATAATAGGTCTGACAGGGGTATTTGGTTTATGTATTTTTGGTAGACCATATAAAACACTAAAGGAAGAACCCGTAACAAAAAGTTTTTGATAGGTAGCATCATCTATAATATTATCATTTTTTATTTTTCTTAGGAATCTATTAATTCTATCTTCTCGTTTATATATATCCAGAAAGTTAGGATCACCATGGGATTTGGAATTTGGTAGTGTCAGTTAAAATGTTTTTCAATTTGCCGATATAATCATTCTTATTCAGTATAACTACTCCCTTGCCTTTGTCAGGCTTGCAAATCATATGTCATCTCGTTTTTTCAGGCCAAGAGTATCTCCAATCGTTTATTCTAAAAAATGGTGTCCAGGTTGTTCTTAAATTGGAATAAGTTTTATGTATCAGAGCAGACATTTTCTGTTGTAAGTTACCTGTATTCATTACCACATCAAGTTTAATAAGTCTTTGAAACAGCACCTCAAATGGAAGGAAAAAATCTGGCATAGTTCGGTCTATAAGAAGGTAAACAAAAATCTAAACCAACGAAAGTAAGAACTCCTCTCTCTTAGATAAAATGTAATTGGACATGTTAAAAATGCAGTAATTTCTTTGATCAAAAAAAATCAGGATGACAACGCCCAGGTTTTGAAGGTTTCTTTTGATGGCGTTGACATACGACGAGATAAAATCATTGACAAATTTATAAAAGGGTCTTTGGTACAATAATCGATCCAAGAGCGATAAATCAGCAAACAGTGCTTTCTAAGTTGTTCGGTCGAACAACTTAAGAAAGCACTGTTGCTGATTTATCGCTCTTGGATCGATTATTGTACCAAAGACCCTTTTATAAATTTGTCAATGATTTTATCTCGTCTGTATGTCAACGCCATCAAAAGAAACTTCAAACCTTGGCGTTTGTCATTCCTGATTTTTATCAAAGAAATTACTGCATTTTTAACATGTCCAATTACATTTTATCTAAGAGAGAGAGTTCTTAACTTTCGTTTGGTTTAGATTTTTGTTTGTTTACCTTCTTATAGACCGAACTATGCCAGATTTTTCCTTCCATTGAGGTGCTGTTTCAAAGACTTATTAAACTTGATGTGGTAATGAATACAGGTAACTTACAACAGAAAATGTCTGCTCTGATACATAAAACTTATTCCAATTTAAGAACAACCTGGGACACCATTTTTTAGAATAAACGATTTGGAGATACTCTTGGCCCTGAAAAAAGAACGAGATGAACATAGTGATTTGCAAGCCTGACAAAGACAAGGGAGTAGTTATACTGAATAAGAATGATTATATCGGCAAAATTGAAAACATTTTAACTGCACTACCAAATTCAATCCCATGGTGATCCTAACTTTCTGGATATATATAAACGAGAAGATAGAATTAATAGATTCCTAAGAAAAAAAAATAAAAAATGATAATATTCTAGATGATGCTACCTATCAAAAACTTTTTGTTACGGGTTCTTCCTTTAGTGTTTTATATGGTCTACCAAAAATACATAAACCAAATACCCCTGTCAGACCTATTATGGCCGCCTACAATAGCCATCGTTCTCGATCTCTAAGTATTTAGCTGGTTTACTCTCTGAATATAGTATTAATGAATATACATTAAAAACGGGTACGACTTTCAACAACAAATTATCAACCAGGATGGTGACTATTTTATGGTCAGTTACGATGTTGAATCACTTTTCACTAATGTACCATTAAATGAAACAATTGATATTATTTTAAACAAGATTTTTATCAGCAATGATACTTTATTTACGGTTTTAATAGGGCTGATTTTTAAACAATTTCTGGAAACTTGCTGTGCAAGACTCCATGTTTGTTTTTAACCAGCAACTCTATTCGCAGGTCGATGGAGTTGCTATGGGATCCCCTCTAGGCCCCATTTTTGCTAATTTTTTTATGTGTGACTTAGAAACAAACAAATTTTTAAATCAATGTGAGTCTTCCTTTAAACCAGCATACTACACGGAGATATGTAGGCGACACTTTTGCTCTTTTAAGTACCCTTGGCAAAGCACACAGTTTCTGGAATATATTAATCAGCAACACTCAAATATTCAGTTTACGATGGGAGGTGGAGAACAGAGACAGTTTGCCATTTCTTGATATCAATATTACAAGAAGTAATTCGGAATTCACCACTGCTATCTATAGAAAAAAGACCTATACAGGTTTAGCTAACAACTATTATAGTTCATGCCAAAGAACCTTCAAATTAAACACATTTATACTCTTGTCCATAGAGCATTAAAATATTCGTCTAACTGCCAACTTTCCATAATGAAATAGAATTTTTTATTAGGTTTTTTTCAGAAAAATTCTATCCCAAAGACGTAGTCCTTAGAGTTATTAATAAACTTTTAACCAAATTTCTCCAGCCACCGTGCCCAACTTTGATGTTCCTAAGAAAACTGTTCTTTGCTTCCATCCCTTTTGTGTGATACAAAATTCTCACGTAGACTAAAACAGATCATTGAACAAGAATTCCCTGTCTTCAGTTTAAAACTTATTTCTAATAATCCATGCAGGATAGGTTCATTTTTCAGCTGTAAAGATCGCTTGCAATCCTTCATGAGATCTAATGTTGTATACAAATTCACATGCCCTGGATGTCCGGGCTCTTACATCGGATCTACTCGTAGGCTATTGCAGGTGAGATATTGCAGCCCATATGGTTTCAGTTTTCGTACAGGCCAGAGAATAAGCAACCAGAATTTTCTAACATTAAAAACATCTGCTGCTATATGCAAAATAGAGGTCTTGAAACAGCACTTCTCTATTATTGGATATACAAAGGACCCAGACATCTAACTACTCTGGAGTCATTACTTATCAAAAGGCTAGTTCCCTCTTTGAACAATCACACCACGGCTTCCCCTCTGTATTTGGCATAACTGACTTTTTGTTTGGGACGTCAGGTTTTGCTATTCCTTCTTCGTCTTTTGCCTTGGATGGTTGGTGTCTTAGTTTCTCTCTCTCTTTTTTTCAGTGTTTTTAACGTATTTTTTTAACTTTAACTCTGCTTTTCTTTTTAAACCATTAATTTTTAATTACCTTGTAATTTTGTGAATCCTTTTTATAAATGTATTTACTTTTACTGTTCACAGACTGATGATGCACCGAGAATTGTGTGCGAAACGTTTTTTAATAAACTATGGCATTCTACTAATGTATCATGGTACCCCCCCTGAAGTATTATATATATATACACACACACACACACACACACACACCACACACACACACACATATATATATATATATATATATATATATATATATATACATATATATATATATATAGATATATATATATAATATATATATATATATATATATATATGTAATGGGGGATTCCCCCCCCCCCCATTATTCATTAGGTAAGCGTGAGCACGAAACGGAATGCAAACAAAACACAGCATTACACACACACCTCTCTCTCTACTCTCGCAATCCCTCCAATCTCTCTCTCTCTCTCTCTCTCTCTCTCTCTCTCCAAGGAATCTCTCTCTCTCTCTTTAGCACCGACACCCTCTCTCTCTCTCCACCTCTTTCTCTCCATTCTAACAGGTAATGAAAATGAGAGAGTCGCATCATAACATTAACGTTTATTACAATGAATAAATAATGGATAATCAAGTCTTACAGACTAACTCAAAAAACCCCGAAATAGTAAAATGTCTGATAGTAATCATTAGTCACCAAAAAAGTCCACACCCATCTGGGAACTCTTTGTCCCCCTCCCCCTTCCATTCCAAATCGTCTGTTTCAAAGACACAGAACACATCCCGGTAAGTACACACACAAGATTAACAATCAATGACTAAATATTGCATATTATCATAAAAAATGTCAAACAGATAATAAGCCAGCCTTCGGCTAAAACACTTCAACACTCACCCAAGCAACCGGAAACTTCTTAAACACAGTTAATTAAAAACTCCTGGCGAACGCCACGGCATCTTGCCTTTCACTTGAAGACCCTCTGTCAATATCCTTCATATACTTGTGTATGACACTTTTAACAGAAAGAGGGCGTACATGCACATACGAACACACAGTTCGTTAGCGCCTCGCAACACTAGTTGCATCCAGTTTCACAAAGGCACTTTGAGAAGAGTAATAAACTCAGTACATTGACTTGTCTAACTAAGCATTTTTATCTCACGCCATCCCCAGAAACTCATCATCAGCTACTCTCGGGTCGCCGCTACCTGCACTGTTCTCCACGTTCCATATGTCACAGGGAACACATGGACAATATATTATTAATCAAAAACCCTAGGCCTTACATAGCTCGGCCACCCCATGCTAGCCCCCGCCTAGCAAAATACAAAACACACTGGCCGGCTCAAAATAAAATAAAATACAAGTAAAAAACTGCACGTCTCTGGCATTATAAAATAAAGTCTCATCACGCTTTATCTCCCAAATAACACTAGACGCATTTTCTCTCAAATTTTTCTGCATGTCTTGAATATTCCTCTTTGCTTGTCTGCAATAGCTGCACAGACAGTAGACTGTAGGAAGCTGTAGGAAGACGGAATGCCTCCTCATTGTAGAAGACTTCTCACGACTTCTGCAGATCCCAAAAGACACGCTGTAGAATTCTCGCGATCACCCACGTGGAAATTCTTGTAATCACCCTGGGTAAAATAACAGCAACACTCTCTGCACGGCTGGTGGACGTCTTGTTGGCGTCGGGAAATGACTTTTTTTGGTGTGTGTTAGTATGTCATCAAGTCTTTGGTCAATCTAAGAAAATAACCCAGACATACTACTTCTATCAAACAATGATTTGCAAAAAGTCAGAAATACTAACTGAACGTCTCCCAATTAACTCCCTTTAATATGACTACTAATCATAAGTCATTTATCACAACTCTCAAAGAAAAAAAACATCAAGGTTCTCCACTCAATTCTCCAAACTCACACATCAGCACACACAACTCTAGAAATCACAGCAACTCCACGGACTTCTGTACTCACATTTCAAACTCGAATGTTCTCATAAGAGAGAGAGAAAAAAAAGAAAAAAATCGTAATGAGCCCAAGGAAAAAAAAGAATCACGTAACACACCCAGACCCAAAAATTTTTCTCTCAAGCTCTGATATCTGAACAACCCACAAAATCAGAAAAAAATCTCCAACTGTTTAACAGCAAAAAAAAAAACCCCTTTACTGCTCAATAATTATCACAATGAGACTTAATGTCAAACTCCCATTTACGTAAAATACAACCCTCGAAAAATTACATCTCCCGGTAAATTAAATCTCCCAGTAAAAAAAAAAATGCTATTTTAGCTCAATCCCCAAATTATATCTCTGTAGGAAAAGGAAGAAAAATAATAAAAAGATAATCACAAGTAGGTTTCCCCAATCACAAAATATATAATACTTGTATAGTATGCATAACTCCCCACGTTTTTCCCAAGAAATGCTCCCATGTAAAGTTATGGAATTTGCCAGAAAGCAAATTCCTTACCCATGCGCTTTCGTGAAATGCTATTGTCAATATTTGTCCAGATATTGCTAAAATTCTGATCGATCCATCATCAGAGGAAAAGTCAGCACACGGCTCATCACATCGCTTGTCAGCAGAAAAATCGCCTGCGGACGTAAGCTCAAACATCAGCATAAAAAATTGTCTGGTCAGACATAAGTTTGGAAACTCATGATTCCATAGAAAAAAGGTCTAACAGACACATTTCACAGAATTAACTCCAGGATATGACTAATGTGTTCAAAAGATTGTCTCAAAGACTTATTCTCTTAACATGGCTTTACCCCATTATATTTCTCCAAAAATAACACACTTGTGAACATAAAAAATGCACACATCTCCATAGGACTCGTAATGCAGTAATGCCACTCCTCTCTAAACCAAAGAGAAAGAACCACAGAAATCTCCTCTTGGCTCAAAAAAAACTCCCATACCCCACAAAAATAAGGGTCACCCGCCAAAGATTAAATTCCAACTCCATTATGAGGACACCATATTAATAATAACACCACTCTGGTTATAAAAATATTTCCTCCATTTGGTTAATAACCACTCCCCTTATATTTCTCTCTTATTTCTCCAATAGCCACATGTTAATAAAAAGACACCTCCAGTAATAGAGAATAATCACTTCTATTTCGGCAAATACAAAATATTTACCTCTATTTCCCCAATAACTCCATGTGGAACAAAACAAGGCTCCAAATAATATCTCCAAAAAAAATGTTGCACTCAAGGCATCTAACTCACACACTCACAAATATTGCCCATAATCTCCTCAAAAAGGTGTCTCCATTTGCAACAAAAATGGCTGCAAAATAATTGAACTAAACATAGCTCATATCACATTGGCAAATATAAAAAATGGCCAAAAATATATCTCCAATATTCTTATCTCAAATTATAACTCCAAAAATAAATATATACCTCCAATTATAACTCCAAATATATCTCAATTATAACTCCAATTCTCCAGAGAATAACTCAATGTTATAGTCAAAAACTATAAAAAACTCTCTCCATTTAGCATAGCTGCTAAAAAAAAAGGCAAAACTCAGCAAACAAAACTGTCTAGAAAATTCTAGAAAAAATCACCAATGTGCCACATGTCATTATAACAGAACTCCAAATTCACAGTGTCTTAGCCAAGACTTCTCCATATGTACTACGACATAGGCCACTAGAAAACTTAACCAAGTTTCCTATCTCTCACAAAGTTGTCACAAATACAACAAATGTATTGTGCAAGAAAACTCACAATTTCTGGAACACAAATATCCAGAGAAAAAATGTAGTGCCACTACGTATGCATTCAAAAACATGCAAGAAAAATTCTCCCATATATTTCTCTATAGCATCAAATAGCTGAAACACGAACATGTTCCCGAACAATGACTCTAAGTCATGAACTGATACATTAAAAAATATTCACACCACTGGAGAGAAAAAAAAAGTAAATTCAAATTCACCCATGATAAAGAAAAAACTTGTGTCAGCGATGGCTAACTTTCCAAAAAAGGGAGAAAAGAAAAATCAACGGCCTTGTTGTTCACTATCTCCCGTAACTCACTAGATGTCAAGCAATTATCTGCTGAACTCATAAAAAAAAGGAAAAAAAAACTAAAATAATGTGTTGTTAGTTCCTCCCAAATTCAAAAAAAGATTTCACCACCCTTGATAGCATTACGGCACCACGTATTAGTATATATATAAAAAAACTCAGTATCAGAAATATCATTATCACAAAATCACCAAAAAATTGCTATCATCAAAATCACCAGTATCAGTATAAAAAAAATATCACCAACGTTAATGCTTGTCCATTCTCCAAGGAATTCAGCAAAAAATTTATTTGCAAAATTCAATACGATTCACCAAGATTCAGTCAGATTCACCAAGATTCAGCAAAACTCATCCCCGTGAATCACTGAAATATTCTCCAAAGTTACAAAACTCAACAAATAATTAAGACAAGACTTCTCCTGTTAAGTCATTGTAATAATTCTCCTTGAATAATTATCTGTAATAATTATAAAATAATCTCCCATGAAATATCTCAAATCTCTCGCAAATTATGTCTCCCGTAATGATAATTATACTTAAGCAACCCTCCCGTAACACATCATCAAGTTATAATAATACTTAATAATAATAATAACTCTCCATAGCACAATAATTCTCTTGCAAAGATCTCAAGTAAGGGTGAAATTCAAAATAGCTTACACTAGTATTGCTGAACCTCATGACATACAATTTCTCCCGGTATACACCATGACATACACCATTTCCACATTCACGGCACCGGGCATTAGCATTTGGCCCCCATTTTCAAAGTAATCTCTCCAACACAATAAAAAAAATAATCTGTGTATCCCCAATATATTTGTGTCTTCAAAAGCACAAGGAAAACATACACCCATTCAATGCATTTCAATTCTCTTTTTATTTCCTTTTCTCTTCTCCAAGAGAGAAAAAAAAAATCTCTTTTCTAAAAAAAAAAGATTCTACGGGCGTTTCACTTCATCAACTAGTCAATCAGCTGATATCTTAGCATTTCATTGTCAAGGCCAAACCCATCCCCCAACACCTCAACACAAAGAAAAAAAGGAGTTCACCCCCACCCCTGACAAAAAATGGTTTCTCCCCCCTGAGCAGGGTTGACACTCCCCCGAGGCCAGACCAGTAGTACCCCGCAATCTCCCCTTAAACCAGTGTCTGAGGACCCCCTCCCAAGGTATACACTAGTACCCATCTCGCAATGCCCTCCCTCGAGGTATGCAGTACCCACAATGCAACGCGCCTCTCTGCGTGGTAAGCAGAAAGCTGCTGAGCCCGTGAAATTGTGCCGCTCTTGTCTCCAAGCCAAATATGCTTATCTAAGCACAGTTCACATGCAAAAAACACATCTCTATACACTCTTATGTGTTTAAAACAAAGACGAAATAGGTCTATCATAAACAGGCGTGAATAAAAGAAAACAAGTCACTTCTACTATGGGCAAAGAAAAAATGTTTTGACCTCTTGAACAATCCCATTTCACTGAAATATTTAAACAAAACTCTCCCCTTTGATAAACAATATTTTAACACTCACTCCATAATGGGAACAAAAACGAACTCGATATTCTCGTAAAACGCGGCAGTGATATATGCACTAATAACAACACCCTCACGGCCATCTCGGGATGCACTCGTCATTACACAAGCAAAGTCATACTGGGTGCGCCCACTGCGTCTAGGCTGACTGCCTGGGAAAAATGCTGAGTCCAATAAAATCCTTCCCTCCCTTTAGCACAGTTAACAGATATATATTTTCTCATTTTTTCTCACTAAGTAACTGAAAACTAACAGTTTAACGATTTTCCACAATCCCACAAAGGCTTTGTAGTTCGAAAACTATCGCTAAGTCATAACCCTAACTGGTCACCCATATCTCCTCATTGGCGTTCCTAGGCATAGAAGAAAAAACTTTTATCCCCCCCCTTTACACTGCCACCACTGTAATGGGGGGATTCCCCCCCCCCATATTTCCCCCCCCCACCCCCCACCCCCCCCCATTTCATTAGGTAAGCGTGAGCACGAAACGGAAGGCAAACCAAAACACAGCATTACACACACAGCCTCTCTCTCTCTCTCTCGCTCCTGGCAAGGGCCCTCCCTCTCTCTCTCTCTCTCTCTCTGGAATCCAAGGAATCTCTCTCTCTGTCTCTAGCACCGACACCTCTCTCTCTCTCCACCTCTTTCGCTCCATTCTAACAGGTAATGAAAATGAGAGAGTCGCATCATAACATTAACATTTATTAACAATGAATAATAATGGATAATTCAAGTCTTACAGACTAACTCAAAAAACCCCGAAATAGTACAATGTCTGATAGTAATCATTAGTCACCAAAAAGTCCACACCCATCTGGGAACTCTTTGTCCCCCTCCATTCCAGAATCGTCTGTTTCAAAGACACAGAACACATGCCCGGTAAGTACACACACAAGATTAACAATCAATGACTAAATATTGGATATTAGGCATAAAAAATGTCAAACAAGATAATAAGCCAGCCTTCGGCTAAAACACTTCAACACTCACCCAAGCAACCGGAACACTTAAACACAGTTAACCCTCTTACGCCGATTGGACGTTATTAAACGTCGAGTCAAAATGTCTCCCGTATGCCGATTGGATGTATCATATGTCGGCTCAAAAAAGTTTTTTTTTAAAATTCGCGGAAAAAAATACTTATAGGCCTACCAGAACCCAAAACTTTTGTATCACGCGCCTTGGTGATGCTGGGAGTTCACGGATCAAGGCGTTGTTTTGTTTAACAATCGCAACACAGGCGCGCAAGCGACGAATTTCTTTCGTTATCGCACTAAAACTAAAAAAGTATCAGTGACACATCTCTGAAATTATTTCGTCACTTTGACATAATTTTTGCACCATTTTAAATTATCCTTTACACAAAGTGTTATATATGAAAAATGTGCGCAATTTCATGTAAAATACAAAAAAAAATACTCATGATTGTAGCTTTTATCGGTTTTGAAATATTTTTTATATAAAGAACGATAAGTGCAAAAACTTCAACCTTCGGTCAACTTTGACTCTACAGAAATGGTGGAGAGATGCAATTGTAAGAGCTAAAACTTCTTATATTATAGTAATATTCAATCATTTGCCTTCATTTTGCAACAAATTGGACGTCTCTTAGCACAATATTTCGATTTATGGTGAATTTATGAAAAAAACGTTTTCCTTACTTTCGTGCGATAACTCTCCGAAAATAAATTTTTTCGTGCGATTGTCCTAATGTTTGCACCCCCCTTTTAAATTTGCCGTTACATAAAGTTTTATATATGGAAATGTGCGCAATTTCATGCAAAATACAGCAAAAAAACAAAAAAACCCATGGTTGTAGACTTTTGATCAGTTTCGAAATATTTTCATATAAATAACGTTAAGTGCAAAATTTCAACTTTCGGTCAACTTTGACTCTACCGAAATGGTCGAAAAACGCAATTGTAAGCTAAAACTCTTATATTCTAGTAATATTCAATCATTTACCTCATTTTTGCAACGACTTGGAAGTCTCTAGCACAATATTTCGATTTATGGTGAATTTATGAAAACAAAACAAACATTTTCCTTACGTTCGCGCGGTAACTCTTCCGGAAAAATCGGAATTTTTTTTGTGCGATTGTCGAAATGTTTGCACCATTTAAAATTAGCTGTTACATAAAGTTTTATATATGAAAATGTGCGCAATTTCATGTAGAATACAACTAAAAATGATTGAAGGTTGTAGCTTTTCTCTCTTTTCGAAATATTTGCATATAAATCACGATCAATAGAAAAAAAAACCACGTTCGGTCAAATTTGACTCTACCGAAATAGTTGAAAAACGCAATTGTAAGCTAAAACTCTTACGGCCTAGTAATATTCCGCCATTTTTTCTTTCATTTTGAAACAAATTTGAAGTCTCTAAAAAAAATATTGTGATTTATGGTGAATTTTTGAAAAATATATTTACCTTCACTCCGCGCGCCGATTCGCGGCCACAAGTCTCCGAAATACGTACATCGCATTATCCTAATATTGGCTCCTTTTCATATTAGCCTTTTTATAGAGTTTCATATATCAAAATGTGCGCAAAGTCATGAAGAATACAATAAAAAATAATTTGAAGGTTGTAGGTTTTTCCATCTCCGAAATATGTGCATATAAAAATACATATATAAAAAATTTCGACATTCGGTCAAATTTAACTCGTCCCGAAATGTCGAAAATCTGCAATTCTAATCTAAAAATCTTACAGTATCGTAATATTCAATCATTTGTCTTAATTTTTGAAAAAACAAATTGGAAGTCTCTAGACACAATATTTAGAATTACGGTGAATTTTTTGAAATAACATTTTTTTACGTCCGTGCGTTACGAATTCGTACATCATTTTGTGATAATATTTTTCCGGTGTTGCTTTCATTGTTTTACTATGTATTATATATCAAAAGGATTGAAATTTAGTGTACAATACAAAAAAAAAAAGTAACTCGTTAGCTTTGACCGTTTTTTGCACAGCGTGATTTGAATACAATTATCTATGAATTTTTTTTTTCGCTACCATATATCGCATTATTACATATGATAATGATATTATTTTTCATTTTCTGATGATTGCATACTAAACTTCAGGCAATGAAAAAAAAATAAGCCAAAAATGAACTCTTAATCTTCAAAGCTAAGCGCGCTGTGATTTTTTGAAAAAATTATTTTTTTCCGCTTCCTCGCTCACCCTCCAACCGGCGCCGGCATACAGGAGAGGTTTTTGATTTTTAGGGCTTCGGCGTAAGAGGGTTTCACTTGAAGACCCTCTGTCAAAATCCTTCATATACTTGTGTATGACACTTTTAACAGAAAGAGGCGTACACGCACATATGATCACAGTTCGTTAGCGCCTCGCAACACTAGTTGCATCCAGTTTCACAAAGGCACCTTGAGAAGAGTTAATAAACTCAGTACATTGACTTGTCGAACTAAGCATTTTTATCTCACTCCATCCCCAGAAACTCATTCATCAGCTACTCTCGGGTCGCTGCTCCTGCACTGTTCTCCACATTCCATAGGTTACAGGGAACACATGGACAATAATTATTAATCAATCAAAAAACCCTATGCCTTACATAATATATATATAATATATTATAATAATATAGATATATATATATTCTAGATAATATATAAATATACTATCAATAAATATTATATATTAGATATAGACTAGAAAATATAATATATATATAAATGATATAATATGATATATATATATATGTGTATAATAATATAATATATATATATATATAGATTATAGATAGTATATTAATAGATTATATATAATAGTATATATATATAAATATCATGAGTATGTAATATATATATATATTATTAATATATTAGTATATATATAGTATATATATAATATATAGGTCAATATTTATATATAGAAATATCATATATATAGATATATATATATATATTTAATATAATTATATATATATATATATTATATATAGTATATATAATATTATAATATATATAGAGATTATATAGATCTATATATATAGATATATATATAATATATATATTATAGAAATATATATATATAAATATATATATATATATATAATGAAGATATATATATATATATATATATATATATTATAGATATCGATGTATATCTATAGTATATATATATATAGGTTATCTATATATATATATATATATATATATATAAAAATATATTATTATATATTATTCATATACATCTATTATTTTTATATATATATATATAGATCTATATATATATATATATATATATCTAATTCTATCGATATATATATATCTCTATTATATATCATTAATAGTATTAAATTAGATATATATATATATAATGATCTATAGATATATATATAATATATCTCATATATATATATATTAATATATATTATATATATATATATATTATATATATATTTAATTATAATTCTTAGAAATATATATTAATTTTATTATAATTATTTATATTTTATATTATATATATTATATCTATTATAATATTATGTATATTTACTACCAAAACGTTCGCTTTCTTTCCGTCATTCTCTTAATTTTCTTGGAACTGTCGAGAAGAATAAATTGGATTTAGCTCCCACTTAAGCTCATGGCATTTACGTGAATTGTGCTAATATGCACAGAACTCAGAATTAGATTTTCCCGCCGGTTCAGAGTCCCTTTTGTGCCATTTTCCTTCTCTCCTACTCTTATAGTTTTTGTATTGTTGAACGTAAAACGGTATTCTGCGCTCCATTTGCTATGTGCAGGAAATGTTTCTGAATATTTAAATCCTTCGCTTCCTTGAGAAATTCTCAGCGTTTCTGAAGGTCGTGAGCTTCCTGGCTTTTGTACGCTAAAGGTTTCGTAATCTGAAGGTCTATTTATAAACTATAAAAATCATCTTTAATATCCAAAATCAGGCAGGTGTGTTCAGGTCTGATGCATTATTTATTGCCTAATTTTCTTTTCTGATGACTAGTCTTTGCGCATTGGAAAAATACTGACGCCCGTGTAGTGGCTTTAGGAACAATTTGTTTGTTCTTTTTTTTCTCAAGAAACAACGGTGATATTCAAACTTATTTTCTTCCACAAGCTCCAGTTGTACGATTAACACTGAATATGTACACATATTTATATGTTGGTTTGTTTGTATGGTGTTTTTACGTTGCATGGAACCAGTGGTTATTCAGCAACGGGACCAACGGCTTTACGTGACTTCCGAACCACGTCGAGAGTGAACTTCTATCACCAGAAACTACACTTCCCTCACACCTCAATTCGAATGCCCGAGAATCGAACTCGCGGGGGGGGGCCCCTCCCCACCAAAGTCGCACGCCAACATCATACTGACCACGCCACTGAGGTGCTTATATGTTGAAGTTTAAGTTTAGCCATTGGATCGTTTAACTAGCCAGCCGCCGACGCACTTTCACTTGACCGCATCTGGGAGCAACCGAGAGCTGCACGGATGTGACTGAGAGTTTCATACTGTAGCACATCAAGAGTTTCTATCCAGCTTTATACGCTTTTCGGAAAACTCGATTACGTCGAAAGAAACTTCGGAGCATTTTCTAATTATTTCTAGTCACGTACAAGAGAAGCGCCTTCCGAGAAAATGAGAATTAAGTAGTTTTCTCTCACAGGGAATGTGATAGACGTGAACATCATTAGAAGGAGCTCTTATGATGAGATTTGTGCGATTATAGTGTTAATTATCTTTTATTTTCAAAAAGCAATTTCCCAGCGAATATGGGCGGTGTCTGAGCTAGCAGGGTTTGTAAGTCAGCTCAATGCAAAGGCACAATTCCATTCCCTGATGCAATATCTTGTATTATCGCATCCGGGTGCTCCCTTGATCGGGTCTAAATCCATTTCATGAATTTTGTGATGGAAATGCTTTCCCGGATCAATTTTGTCTTTGCTCGTTTTGTTTTCATGCTTTTATTTGGTCGATGTGCATATCTTTCGTACTCAATAACCCCAAATGCAAAATGAAGGTATTTTGTATTTCAATTTTGTACATTTATTGTAGGATGCGGCTTTCAGTAAAGGAAGTCAACCTAGAAAAAAATCCGATAAACGAAAGGTCAAGATTTTCAAATTGCTCTTGAAACTTTAATTTAATTTGCTCGTGGAATGGTTTTACTTTTCCTTAAAAATTGGCATATCGATATCTTTTTTCCGTACAAATTCATCAGTATAAAATTTTACTTTTCCGTGACTAAATTGGAAAAAGATATTATCGTATATTCAAACTATACAGTCTGACTGCGATTCTTCTTTTCTTTCCTTTACGAATTCTTTACGACCCTCGAAAACTAAAGGGAAGTAAGTGTTCGAAAGAAAATGGGTGTGAAAAGTTTTTTGTTTTTCTTTTATTGGTGAGTTTCATTAATTTAATTTAATTTCCATCAAATTCTTACGGCAAGCATTGCATTTCTATTTCTGCGAGAGAAAAATGAGAAAAAAAATATGTTATTTTTTTTGTTTTTTACATTTTATAATTAATGCAACGGCGCTTTAGCTTAACCAAATTAATGAAATACTTATCTTCTCTCTGGTCCATGTATAATTATTATCTACATGAAATAATCAAGGGGCAAATTTGAACTAGGAAAAACTGTATCCACCATATTTTCTATTTTTGCGGGAGAGAAATATAGAAAAAAATATATGTTCGAATTTTTTATATAACTATACTTCTTGCAACGGAGCTTCAACTTAACTAAATGAATGAAATACTTATCTCTCTCTAGTCCATATAATAATATCTACAAGAAATAATGAATAGGAAAAAGTTTAGGAAAATTGTATCCATCTTATTTCTATTTTTGCATGATAGAAGTCGAAACAATTACTTTTTCAATTGTTTCAAGAGTGCTCGAACCAAACTAGATTAATGGAACAATTCCCTCCTCTCCTTTTAATATATGTTTATTATATACCTGAAATAGTCATGGGGGAAGAATTTCAGGTTTATAACAAACCCAAATAACATTTAGATGTACAGAAAAGAAAAAGGTAAGAGCAAAACTCTCCTCCATCACCAATGCGAGAGCGAAGCAAAATTATTTTCCACAAAGAGATCTCGCAATTTCCAGCGAAGCCAAAACCACAAACAAATTCAACGGGATAAAGCTCTGTATTTTCATTTTTTTGTTCCGATTCCAAATTCAGATAACCTTATTATCTCATCTTTTCTCAATTCCGACCGCCGAACTGGGTGCAGCATTCATGACTTTTTATTTTTTATTTTTTTATTGCACGCTTTTTTTTTTTTTTTTCTGCACACTTTTTTTTTAACTACTGAACCACGACGTAATTATTCCAGATAATGAGAAATAAATTATAATAAGCAAGCTCCAGTCTGGGATATTTGCCACTGAGTAAAAATTATGAGGAGAATTACTATTGCAAAAATTTTTTCTAAACGAACGTGACTGCTCGGTATGGTCAGAGGAAAGCTCCATACACAAAATACACACACACACACACACACACACACACACACACACATATATCTATAATATATATATATATATATATATATATATATATAATATATATATATATATATATTATATTATATATATATATAATATAATAATATAATAATATTATATATTATAATATATAATATACTAACTGTCTCTGGTATAAAAAGACATTTGTTATATTTAAACAGCTAAGGTCCACTGATTGATTGAGGTCAGATTGTACAGATTTAACGTTTTCAAGAGGCCTTACTAATAGTAGAAGTATGCAATATGTATCGTACGCTGACGGTATACAAAGAAATGAGGTGCTAATGTTTTTCAGCCATCTCAGTATTCATTTATATTGTCGCCCTAACCTACATCAGGGAAACTTCCGCCACTATCTATCAGTCTTTGTGAAGTTGTCTAAAGTCAATAAGGGACAAACAGGCCAGGAATTCAATTCTGACATGAGATGTGAGGAGGGCATTAGTGGGCACTAGAGTGGTTGGAAGAAGATTCGGCCCACACAGATGAGAACTATGGCAGAGAAGTATGGGATGAGGTGAAATTTGTGAGCGCGAAAACCCGAGAAAGATATGAATGGCTTAATATCAAAGAAAAGAAGACCTTTGCATAACACGGTTTTTTGTACTGTACTGATTTGACTTTATTTTAGGCTGCTAGGCCTAAACTGCGTTTCTTTATTATTATTATCATTTATTGACGACCGGTTCCATTGTTTATAAACAAGTCACTTAATTTTTGATTCCTGTTATGTTTACTTCAATGGAGTGCTATATCAACGTGTCAGATTGATAAGGGGAACCGAACAGATTCCCGAAAGCTATCTTTGCTGTTTTTAAATTGAAATATATGTACAATTACATACTTGTGAATTTGTTTCTCCATTATTATCATTATATTATTATTACTATATTATTACTATTCAGAAGATAAAAAAAAACCCTATTCATACGGAAGAACAGCAAACTGGAGCCATTGACTGGAAAATCGAGCTTCCAAAGAATATGGAGTTTCATTCAAAAAGATGTAACAAATGGTAAAGGGAAATACAGAAAGGGGAGATAAGTTATTGGGAAAGCAGATGAATTATCAAATTAATAAATCAATAAACAAAAATGTAAGTAAATCATTGGAATATTATATTAGGAAGGTAATGCGTTTCATCTTCCCTCGAACTTATGAAGTTCCAGTTGCGTGACATCCTCAGAGAGGCTATTCCACAGTTCAACAGGAAGTGAGGAATAAAGGACCTCTGAAGCTGAGAAGTTCGACAACGAGGCACACTTACTGAATGTTGGTGCTGCTGATCAGCAAATCTGTCGTTCTCGGTAGGAAAAGGAGTTCATATATCGATTGTGAATGTGAAAGACCTCTTTATTTAAATATACTTATGAAAAGTTGACAATGAAGCGACCATCCGCTGATGGTCCAAGTCATAACTGCTAACATCAGGAACGTAAATCTGCCACCACGAACCACTACCTAATAGAGATAAATCTCTGGCAGAGACAGACATCCACAACAGTGAACAGTATGTAGTGAAGGTGAGGACAAACGACCTGAAACAGCTTGCACTGATTTTATTAGTAATAAATACTTGAAGAATCACGAACAGTACCTAACTTTCGTGCGACATTTCTTGGAACTTTTATGAGATGGTTCTCAAAAGTATGATATGAGTCCAAGTTGCTCCTAGAATAGTTAAAGCTATAGACTCATTCAGCAGAGTCCCATCCACCTGAAAGGGAAGATGAGATGGAAATCTGTACGAGATCTGCTAATGAATATTGTTTTCGTTTATTGGAGTCCAGCCTCATGTCCCACCGACTGCAATATTCACTGATCTGCTCCATGTCCCGATTGAAGGCTGAGGGTAACCTCCTTTCTTATAAGTGGAGACTTTACTACATCCACAAGCGTTGCTTCATCGCATAACTGAACAATCTTGTTTTCCAGGCCAACAACCATATCAGTTGTAAAAGTAGATTAAAGTAACAGTGGACCAAGAACACTACTCTGTGGCACCAGACTCAATAGTCTTGGTTCGCTAAAGATCCCATCAACAGCATCTCACTGCTACCTACCTGTAAGGAAATCCTAAAGTGATCCTGAAACATATCCACCCCGCTGTAAGATTCTGAACTTTAAAAAATATGTGCTTTGTGATTTATTACATCGAAAGCAGCACTAGAATCTATTTATTGAATTACTCTTCACTCAAAACCTTTATCAAGGTTCTCTACATAACTGCTTCCTATATGCATATTGACAATCAGCTAACAATTTTCCTTTTTAGGGATTTTTTTCACTTACTTATATAGTGGCTTAAAAATATTTTTCAGCAACTTTGGAGAGCACAAGGAGAATTGAAATTGGCCTGTAATATAATAAGCAGTCTGCCTAGATAATACTAAGCTTGTTCTTACTCGCAAATATGGCACAACATAGACATTTCTAGATCTTGGGAGACAACACGCTATAAACTTAAAATAAAAAAAGAAAAAAAAAATAAAAAAATCAAAATATTCCCCCCCCCACCTATCAAGATTATCAAGAATTTTCTTAATATCCCTAAGGGCAAAATACATATTTTGTAAGAATAGCTTCAGGATGACAAGTATCAAGGAGAGGGACATCCTCAGCTGATTACTTCGCTTCAAAGCTCGATGAGCAGTTCAGCCTTTTGTCCCCGAGGGTCACTAGCCAATCAACCAACATCTGTTAGTAGTGGTGGAATAGTAGACAAGACTGACCCAAAGACAGATGATGCCAATTGAGCTCACCATAGATGAGACTGAGTCATTCCTCCCAGCTTCCCCTCAAGGAATTATTGTAAGTTCTATTCGCGGCACAGCAAAACTCAGCAAAAATGGTGTCATTTTCATTTAACGATTTCTTCTTCATGTGCTGAATTTGGTCCGTTTTTCACGCTAAGCTGACTCTAGATTTATTTTCAGCCAAACCGTTTTTTTTTCCAATGTGGCATTAGGAATATACTAATTGAGATATGTCCATCTCAATAGCACAATGACCAGAAGTTCCTATATATTCGCAGACCTTGGCATTGCCAATGGTGGAACATCTGTGAATTTGAGGTCTAAATTGTTACCAGATATATGTGTGAGTTCCTCAGTCAGCTGGACAAGATCAGAAGATACACAGAGCTTAAGAGGAGACCGGCCGGTTGTTTAATCAGTGGAATCTAAATATAGCCATTACGCTGTCCTTTGCTTTACAGTCTCCATAAATAACAAGTGAAGCTTAAGACAGTGAAAAGAGGGAGTTGGAGTGACTGGACAGTATGATAAAGATATCTAGAAATTAGAGGAGCCGATTACTGTACAAGGATCCGAGGGTCGAACTGGGCGAAAACCTCCATAATTGCACTAAGAAGTAAAAGTAGAGAGGTTAGACAGAAAGATGAGAGAGGTAACGAGAATGGAAGTAAAGTAAAAGAGACGCTACAGACAACATTTGGTAATGCCTACAATGCACCATATGAGGTGCACTGACGGCACTAACCCTCTACTGAATTCCCGCACGTCGTTGGTGGAAATTGTGATCATTACGTAAAAAAAAAGAAAAGAAAAGAAAGCAAACACTGTCGTTACCGTCAGCCATGACATGAAACGTCGATTTTCCTTTTGATATTCTTTCTAAAGCAATTTTCCTAGGTCTTTTCATGATTTAAGTTGGTAAGTATCCTATAATTCACCTATAAGCCAAGATTCTCAATTCTGCTATGTGAGGATTCTATTTCTTTTCCAATTTTTCCAGGTTTTGCTTTTCCCCATAATTCTCTCTCTCTCTCTCTCTCTCTCTCTCTCTACGCTCTCTCTCTCTCTCTATATATATATATATAATATATATATAAATATATATATATATATATATATATATATATATATATATATATATATATTTATAACGAATATTGAAAGCACTATGAATATTGGACCGAAAGTGCTAGTCTCCAAATATCACTGCATAGAATTACGATCTGTATTTGGTAGTTTTATGAAAAAATGTATTGCAAAAAAGGGTTATACTAAACCTTCTTATTTTTACTAACACCAACTTATTGGGAATGTAATCTATGTTCAATAATCCTTGTGCATCCAGTTCAAAGGGAGGATCTTCATAACTAACTGATAGCCGCTGGGTTTGATGAGCAAAGCTATACAGGACCTTTCCCTCTTTCATAACTGATAATTCCACGAGGAAGTTTTTTCGCATTCGACTTTTACCTGAGAGCTGACAGCAGCATGTTGGAATAATATACCATACCCACTTGATAGACAAGACTAACATTTTCCTGTGGCTTTTCCAAGGAAGAAATTCATCTGAGCGGTGAGGTATCCGAAAGCCCAATTTGATTTTTTTTTTTTATTTTGTTATTCATTACTGATTTAGAGCTGTTTTGCATTCAATTTATCTGCGTAATAAAATCCACAATTATATAGTAAACTATTATTACTGCAAATACAAAAGCAAAGACTCTCGAACACCTGAACGATGTTCCTCATGATTGTGTTTGCATTGACACTGTTAAGGTCGAAAGTCTTTGCTTTGTATTAGCATAGCAATATAGCTTACTATATTATTGTGGATTTTCATTACACAAACTTTTTCACGAAATTGTGAATTCTTAGCATTCAGTTCATCAGTGTAATGTAAAAGTTATAGTTGAAGTTGAGTTTCAATGTATCATTACAGTAGTATAGAAACGACGGCCTGTTCAGTAAAAATTAAAAAATTCTACGGCACTGACGGCAGACGAAAGAATTATGAAGAGGTCGGCTTCAACAACAACATCACCGGTGGCAACGACGCCAGTAAAAGTAAAAGTGTTTTTCAATACCGGGAAGACGAGGGATCTCGTCCTAAATTCAACACCGCCATCGAGCAGCGAAACTCCCACAGATCACCCTAATATACAGAACACGTGCTAAACTGAATATTGTAAGACAAACATCTAGAGAGGACTCACCTGCAATCTTAATAAAACTGGACATCGAAAGAAAAATTGATTCACAGCACTACGATTCGCTATAGAAATCCTTGTCGCCGTGACTAAGAGACCAACCTTGGTTACACAGGGAAGCTTTTCGTATCAGAGGGAAAAGCCACCAGTAAAATATCCAAAAATGAAGAATTAATTACCTCACCACCTTACACTCCGACATTTAAGGGTTCCCCCCCCCCGGTAGCCCACATTAAGCTTACTTACGCATTAACCTGTACAACCCATTGGCTTCTGGCCTAAGTAATCCTTCGTCAGGAGTTTTGACTGCCCTCTTTTCACGTCTCCTCTGTATGGATATAGCTTTTAATTTAATATAAAGAGTGTTGTTATTTTGTTACGCCCGAAATAATACAAACCTTACTATAATATCTATATATTAATATATTATATTATTTATGTAAATATAATATATATATTCTATATATATATGCTATATCTCCATCTATCTATATAGATATTTATATAAT
>NC_061107.1:129304571-129324571 GCF_015104395.2 Macrobrachium nipponense | reverse complement strand
TAAATTATGATGCTTTCATTTCGATATACACTGTTAATCATTTTAAAAGAAGTTAGCCGTTTTTTTCTAAAAAGATAACATCAAAGTCAGCTTTGTTCTTCAGTCATATCTGGGCATATAAAAGAAGATCACAGCAAATATACACGTAAATATTTACTCATGTTTCATATTATTAGAAGAAACTCGACCCTAATTGTATTGATTGTGTACACCATGTAAAAAAATACAATATTCTGGAAATTTCTGATTAAGTTTTCATGGTGTTGTAACGTTATTTATATGACGATCACGTTCTCTCTTAACAGCCATGAATTCAAATTTCAGATATATTTCAGATGTCAAACCGCATTGTTTCAGAGGTCTGCTCTACTGAAAGTATGAATGTAGGTGACCCAGAATAACTCAATAAATATTACATTTAATTCCAGATCTTCGCAGATCTCTTAATTTACAATCTGATCCTCTTTTTCACATTTCATATAATCGCTATAAAAAAAAACAATTAAGGAAAAGAAAGGATTGCTTTTTATGAGCGACTTAAAGCGAGAATATGTGCTATGGACGGAGCGTCGTTTTTACTGCCAATGAAAAGTTTTTATTGCTCTGTTTTCGAAAAGTTTCAGAAAATCCGGTTTATGTCACACTTGAGAGGAAAGTCATTCCTATTACGCTTCAAAAGTGTTTTACAATCCCTTGATAAGAGGATTAACTAACGTTCTGATTAATAAGTTGGCAGCAAATTCTATTTCTTTCAATCGTTTGTAGTACAAGCAGAAATGTGGATTACCACCGCACAAGCACATCAACAAACACACACACACACACACACACACACACACACACACACACACACATTCATTAAATAGGCGGATACCACAGGAAAATGATAGTCAGAAATCCAAGCGCTTTCGTCGTTTCTTTATTCTGGTATTCTTGATCTTGTTGTTTACCTGATAACTTTCTCTCCAATTGTATTTCCTTCGTTTCTTGACAGTGTCTTAATAAAGATGAAAAGCGCTAGGATTTCTGACTATCATTTCCTTGTGGTATTCGCCTAATATATATATAGATATATATATATATATACTATATAACTAGCTATTATATATCCTAATAATATATATATAATATATATCTATATATTATATATCTTAATATATATAATATAGATTATCATATATATTATTTTATATCTCATCTATATCTATATATGAATATACTATTATATAATGAGGTATTACTATATTATATAATAATATCTATAATATATATATACAATATAATATATATTATATACATTATAGTATTTATATATAATATATATATATATCTATATTATACTATAACATCTATTATTATTACATATATAAGATATGTATATATCTATCTAATATATATATTAATAATATATATATATATATATATCATATATATATAGTAATAAATGTAATATATATAATATATATATATATCTATATAATATATATATGATATACTGTATTGATATATCTATATTATATACTATATATATATATATGCAAATATTTAGACATATAAGTAGAGAAAAGACCCCATATAGATTCCACCTTTTCTGACAATCACCCCCCTCCCCCCTCCCCCTCCTGATAAGCTCATGTATGTACGTGAGGCCTAAAAAGGGCGGGGCAACCCCCTAAACCCCCAAAGGGGGCATGGCCACCCTGATCCCCATATAGACTCCACTATTCTTTGGGGGTCATGGCCACCCCTGACCCCAAATGGTACTCCACTTGTCCCTTTATCAGCTCATATACCTAGATGACGTGCAAAAGGGGGCATGGCCCCCCTGACCCCCCCAAATCGACTCCACTTGTCTTGTAAGCTGATATACGTAGACGATGTGCAAAAGGGGGTGTGGCCATCCTTGACCCCAAATAGACTCCACATTATTGATGAGCTCATGCAAGTCTATGAGGTCCAAAGGGGTGTGGGCAATGGCCACCTGTGACGTCACATAACTCTACTGGGATAAAATAAAACCATCATTTCAACACCACCGACCCAAATTGGACTCCAACTTTTTTTTCCTACCCCCTGTGACGTCACATAACTCTACGGGAATAAAACCATCATTCCAACCAATGGACCCCAAATTGACTCCACTTTCCTAGCCCCCCTGTGAGGTCACGTAACTCTACTGGAATAAAACCACCATTTCACCACCCCCGACCCCAAATTGTGGGACTCCACCTTTTTGTCTAACCCCCTGGTGACGTTCTACTTTAACCTCTAACTTAAATAAAAACCCTCATTCATTTCAACCCCCGACCCCCAAATTTTTGACCCCAGCCCACTTACCCCCCTACCCCGCCCCCGGTTGACGTCCACGTTAACCTCTACGGGATTAAAACCATCCCATTTTCCCATCCCCCCCCCACCCCAAATTAGACTCCCAACCTTTCCTTACCCCCCTGTGGAAACGTACACATAACTCTACTGGAATAAAACCATCCTTTCAAACCCACCCCCGACCCCAAAAATTGACTCCACTTTTCTATCCCCCGTGACGTCAAGGTAACTCTACGGCAATATTATATATGGAGCATCCCGAATATAGCCTCTATCGACTTCTACTCTCTCTCTCTCTCTCTCTCTCTCTCTCTCTCTCTCTCTCCCTCCCTCTCTCTCTCTCTCTCTCTCAGCCGTTACATTTTGTCCCTCTCTCTCTCTCTCTCTCTCTCTCTCTCTCTCTCTCTCTCTCTCTCAGCCGTTACATTTTGTTTATATTTATACAGCTGCTTAGATACTCGGAGTATCATGATAAAAGGATATTTGGTGGCTGATTTCAACCTTACGTAAGACATATATTTATCAATTTGATAGCTCCCCCAATAACCGACAGGGATGAAGTCATCCGATGATGAATCACGTACACACACACACACACGCGAGCTGACTCCACACTCATGTGAGACATATTTATCAGTCTTAATCTCCATTTTTTTTTCCCACGCCAAAGTATACCCAAGGACAAAGGGACACATTTCAATTTTGTTTATTTTTTATAAGTAATAATAACGAGTTTGAAAGAGGTTAAATGAAAAAGATCAAATGACAGACAGAATTGTTATTTTATATTTGTAACTAATGCTAAATACAGGGAATGAATTGATATTCCATACAAATACATATAATTGAAAAAAACTGTACAAACACGTCAAAAATAATACTTCATCGAAACGCACGGCCACATCACAAGCCTAGTATATCCCACATATGTCTTCCCCAACGCTTTCCCGACCACGTATCAAATACAACGTTTCATCTAATACCTCAAAGCTTTTAAATTTAGTTAA
The DNA here is from genome assembly GCF_015104395.2 of Macrobrachium nipponense. Lineage (NCBI taxonomy): Eukaryota > Metazoa > Arthropoda > Malacostraca > Decapoda > Palaemonidae > Macrobrachium > Macrobrachium nipponense. The sequence goes on along the minus strand of NC_061107.1, from coordinate 129,321,236 downwards.
TAAGTTTTTCATATAAATCTTACCACCGTTCAACTTTCCTCCAGCAGGGATAAATTCTTTTTCATTATAGCCACGCAATATATTTTACCAATTTTGTTCATTTCATCACTGAATGTAGCTAACACACGTAAATATTGATTCAACAAAGTCGTGTTAACCTGCCCGCTTTTGACCGATGCCAGCGGGAAAGATAACATATTTGACATAGTCATACGATGATTTAAATAATTCTCCCCTTCAATTTCTTGACCGAAGAAAAAAAGTGATTGAAACTCATCTGTTTGCTATCCCTGCCAAACGATCGGCGTGATCTTCATCTTTGGAATAAGCCACGCTCTTTTGCCCGTATTCATTATCTTCAATGGAGGCGCCGATACCGTATTGGGTTAATAAGGTAGCTATGGTGGGTAGATCAATTTCTTCGTCGCATTCCCAAGATGTGATATTTTCAGGTCTTTTCACAATGGCGGACCCTTCAATACCCCTATCACGAAGACAGGGATATGCGAGAATATCGAAAAACCGGCCAACTCAGCATATGGATAAGCTCGAACGACGTCCGCCACCACACTGTAATTCCTGCAGAGGTGACACAATTAGTGGCCCCACTACTAAACACGTATTCCTCTTCCTGAACTTATTTTCGGACAAGTTCCCGAAAACTAACTTGCACGAGGAGGTTGATGAAGCCATGGCGAGAGTTCACGTCTTGATGTGACAATCCTTCAAGAGCTAATGACCTACGAAACCCTGCAACCCGAGCTCCCTGTATTACAAACACTGATTACAACTAGTTGTGACGAACCATCAAACCTCCCTCACTCCCAGCCATGATTCACACCAACACGAATATATCATTTCCTCACGCCAAAGGTCATATACCCACCATATGACTCATTAAAGATGCGCCTGTATCCATTTTATCAAAATCAGCATGACATGATTAAACAGCTCCGGTATCATTGTTCCTAAAATGTTAATAAGCCACCTATGCATCCACCATGTTTCTTTTCTTCCACACACTCGCCATTTTGTTTTTCGCATGTCCCACCCACCCTCACCTTCCCACCCCTTCCTTCCCCTTCCTCCTCCTCCCCTCCTCCTCCCGTTTTCACCATATTTCGCAAAGTTTCGATTGTTTTTTAATGACTATATTCCTTAACATCCAATCTTTAACCCCAGCCATTTCAATGAAGTAGTGATAATTGGAAATATTATCAACCTGGGTTTTTTAATCCTTTGAAATTCTCGAGCTATATCTAAAATATTATAACCTGCGAGTGGATGAGTTAAATCTCCTTCTTCATTCCATTCAACCGTGTTAGAATCTTGTAAGTGCTTAACAAAAGCCGTGAGTATGACTTTTGAGGTTCTTTAAAATTATTGGAATAATGCCTGTTAAATCGGGATTGCTTTTTTTGCGACTCATGTACTTTAATTGTTTTCAATGTAATCGGACGTTTACTTCCTCCCCTCCAGTCACTGCACCTACACTTTTATAGGAGGAGGAGGAGGAGGAGGAGGAGGAGGAGGGGGTGTCCCATGAGCAATATAGCTGGCATAGGCTTGGTTTATGGATATTAAGGGGGATGTGTCTGCCTACTACTAACAGCTGCCGTATCCAACTTGCCAGTACCCTCCAGGTTATTAATATCACCATCACAAACCTCTTTTCTATCATTACCTCTTGTAGGTAATGGCAGGGATAACGTAAAAAACTCCTTCATTTTTAATTAAAAAAGACTTCCTACCAAACTGCAGCAATAGGCAATAACACCGATAGAATAGTCCCCCTTTACGACTATTCAGTATATTTTTCTTCTTAAATATGGACATTGTTTTTAAGGACACTAGATGAATTTCTTGTCTACAATTTCTTAAGTGTTTAATAAACTTATCTTGAGTTAGATTACCACAAAGAAAATTTCTCAAAATTTCCGAGAGAGTAGACACCAAACCAACCGTTTAAGATGGAAATTACTACTTCTTTCACTGGGTGATAAACCAGAGATGAATAAAATAAAGTTTTTATTTTTACGTATTAAAGGTTGCTTACGGTTCATATCCGTTACAATTTGAAATTCATCAACCCAGGAATTGAATTGACTCGGATAACCTTTCCAATGAAAGCAATATTGAGTTTTATTATTTTTCCTCCTCCTTCCCAGAATATTATATCATACGTTTCTGGTAGATTTATGGGAATTAATTCTTCACGATAAAATATGCCCTTTATTTCTTCACCCCTAAATCTTCCAAGAAGTATACGACTGGATTTTGCAATGCATCCACTTTTCGATTTAAAAAAATTTCCAGAGTATTTTGAATTGTATATCCCCTCGGCAATAGTACAACGTCTCCAACATTCAAGAGCGAAATGGCGGGAGGATTAACGAGAACGCCTTTTTATATATACTCGAGAATTGACGTTCAATGTCATCTTTAGCCGTTAATGCGTGACCTCTTGCGGAGTGCGACCCAAACTTCTATTGGGCGTATGGTTATAACTCTGAACAATGTCACTCAAGATGTTAATCTATTTCAAGGTATTCTTATGTGTGAGATCTATATATCCGACCCTTAATAGTCCTTATGACTCTTTCAGCTATAGAGGATTTGATTTCTCTTGAATAAACGCTATATAATTCAAATATTTTTACTATCTAGGTATTCTCTGACGTGTTTGTTATAATATTCCCTACCCTCATCACTACTTCAAACGTGAAATTCCCGAAAACTCGGTAGATTCGATAACCTTCTTCAAAACGCGAAGCATAGTAACACTATGGTTAATCCAACTCTGAACAATGTCACTCAAGACGATAATCTATTTCAAGGTATTCTTATGTGTGAGATATCTATATATCCGACCCTTAATAGTCCTTATGACTCTTTCAGCTATAAAGGATTTGATTTCTCTTGAATAAACGCTATATAATTCCATATTTTTACTATCTAGGTATTCTCTGACGTGTTGTTATATATTCCCTACCCTCATCGCGATTCAAATGTGAAATTCCCGAAAACTCGGTAGATTCGATAACCTTCTTCAAAACGCGACGCATAGTAACACTATCCTTCTTTTTCAAGGAAACAATTTGTAGATATCTGGAAAAACACATCAATAAAGACCAGCAAATATTTAAACCCATTATTATGCCGAGCTAATTTGGACATATCAGCTAAATTGGCGCTCGCAATTACTCGCGGTTTGTGGGTGACATGATTTTTCTTCTGGTGAATTTTTTTAGAGTGACTTATGCAGTGTGTAAGACTTTTGCCTGCGTAAGAATCTTTAACATTTTCAGGCATAATTTGGCTATTCAGATTTTTTGCTACTCTGAATAAAGTCCACCCCGCTGAAACTACCCACACCCGCATCTCCGTACACAGTTTTTAGCAGTTTTGTATCCGTTCTTTATCCATATTGGTAAGCTATTTGATATTCGTTTCCCCCAGAATATTAATTCGGAGCTGTAACAGTTTCAAGGTGTTGACGGAGCGAAGTCTACTAACAAATAACCGTATCGGTTATGTGATAGGGCCTTTTTATATATGTCCGAAAAGGCTGAAGCTTTTTGACGGCCGAATAACTGCCGACCTAAAGTTTCAATTTGACTAAAATCACGATTTTTCATTAGAATATAATATGAACAATTTAGGCTTATACTTCTACTAAACTTGCCCGAATGAAACATATTCTGCCTTATGAAATAACTGGAATAGATGAATGACGTCCTGCTGTTAAGGCATTAGTGACAAATTTATTATCACTAGCCTCGAGGAAGCAATCGTCAAGTATGAATAATAGACCTTTATTAACCTCCGTCTCCCCTTTTCAGCCGTAATCAAAGGGATTTAAAATTTGTTGTTTAGATAACTTTAAATTGTTTGGGACCCCTATTTGGAGGAACATGCGTTTCGAAGGGTCGTTCAGACACCCTGCAATATAAAATGTATTGGAAAAGAGTTTCATATAGTTCAATGATTTTTTGACACAGGACGGACTTGCCACAATTCGTGAGTTTTTGGGAAATTACTCAAATCCATGTAGGGTTTGAGCAACACCTTCAGTTCCCGATTGAGGTTATCCAGGTCACCAGGGAAAAGATCAAGCTGTCAGTGTCGTATAAAGGAGCTGAACTCGGTGTCCCCATACTGCTTTCGAAGAACGTCTCAATAGAGCAGATACATCATATCCTTTGCCATGTTCTAGTATACTGAACCGATATAAATCGGGGATTCAGCCATAACAGACTTGCAATGGTTCACAGTCCTGTCGTTACCCCAGTTTTTCCAAGACTTGTACGTGTGTTTGGACACATTCCTGAGGAGAGAGGCTTCACCTGGTGGTGACGACAGTTCGGTAGAATAATTCAATGAATTTTTAATAGTGACACCGAAAAGACCATTCATTAGGATTTTGATGGTGTTCCTCTTGTCCGGATCGGTCTCTTTAGCACACCATTTGGCATTCTCCAGAATATACTCCCTTAAATGAAAATTCTGTTTGAATTTGTACACTTTCCTAATTACATCAACTTCGAGAATGAGTCTTATCAACGTTTGTAATAAGGAAGACAGGTCAAGTGATTACGCATGGTTGTTTAGGAATAGTATAAACAGTAAAAGGAGAGTGTTATTCGCGCCTCCTTCAGAGGCGGAATAAAAATACTATTTTATCAGACCCTTTATTAAGGAGAGGGGCGGGGTTTGAGGATATTTCCATTTTCTATCCTGGCCGCAGGAGGGGAAAAGGCATTTTTTTCAACCATAAGTGGTATTGCATGTAAAGTACTTCCTTTTTCTATTTAATGCGCAAAATCTTCAGTTAATGAATTCGGGAGATCTGTGTTATCTGATATGATAAACGGCGGTTTACCTTTAAAAGAAATCCATAAAAAAAAATGGTATAATGGGGGCCCTCAAAACTACTGGACAACGAATTTTAAGCGGTACTGGAAGGAGAAGAAGAAGAACGAGACGGAAGAAAACGGTGAAACGATTAGTTAGACGGTCGAGTGTGGGAGGAAAGAAAAAACGTAGGAAGGGGTAGGGCACACGCGTTAAAACTAGCAATAATATAATAAGGACGTGCACAATCTTTTGTAACTCATTCATCAATTGACATTCGGTCGGTGCGCACTCGTTCTACCCTTCATCTAAAATTAAATAAACATAACAAAATATGGCTAGCGTAGTTCCTAACATACCCGGAACTGGTAATCAAGTTCCTGTTTCATCGTATATTGTGGGTATCTCAGAACTGTTCCCGAATGTTAATAGATGGAGAATTATTTGAAACTTCAATTAATTCAAAGGAAAGACTGGATTTTGCACCTCGCAATATTTCATAAATCAAGTTCTATCTGATAAATGTATAGAATTTCGTGTTAATGGGGTGGCAGGTTCTTTCTTAGATTTGTCAAGTATAGCTTTAGAATTGTATATCACAATAGATAAGGACGGCGCGCATTTAGCGGATGGTGTCCCACGTGTTTGTCGTTAATGGTATAAGTAATACATTATTTACATCCGCTTCTGTTCTCTTGAATGAAAAGTTGGTGGAATCCTGTCCGGTATTTAACTATGCAATCATATATCAAAATGTTGAAAATGATGAAACCCTTGGCATTACCTATCACCGGTCGGGCGGATTTTTATACGATGACTATCATGTAACACATGTGGTAACTCGGCAATTTACTGCCAATACCTTGGGTGACATTAAAACAAGGGGCGTGCATTCATATTTTCCATTTCTTTTGGATATAGCAACTATAGACATGTATTTACTGGATTCGATTGACTTGAGACTTGACTCGAATTAGCGAATAATAACTGGATTATGGGCGCCCACACAGACGGACATTTAAATGTGTTGAATGTAGAAAAGGCTAAATTATGGTTCGATAGAGTTACCCCACATTATAACGCAATGGCGGCGGTTTAAATGAGGCGATGGCAGTTAATCCTATACAATACATATTTGATAAGCCTTTATCAAAAGACTTATTACGTTATTGGGCAAATGAAAATTAGTTTTTAATTGATTAGCCTTTTAACTGTTGTATACCTGAAAAAATCACATGGCCATGATTGATATGGAAAACATTTTCAGGGGAGGTTATGCGGCCAATAGTCTATATTTTCAAGTCTTTCGATTTAAATAATATACATATTACGTTAATGGGAATTACTGTATATAATATTCAGTGTAGTTCCCCTAATACCATCATGCCAAATTATATAACGAGACACAGAAAAGTATAGGGGATGGCGGTGATATCTGATCACTCATGATAGTTTTAAAATGTAGAGCTATTTACTGCTTTAATTTTGTGGTGGAAGATGTTGAAGATCCATGCAGTGGAAATTTGTTTCGGCAAACCTGCAAATATCGATCAGGCTGGGTACGGCTACGCTAACCCTTGTATTATTTTACTTTTCGGGGATACCAAGGGTATTTTAAGGTGGATGCAGATTGGTTTATTCACTGTGATGTTAGAGGTTAAATGGAATGGATACAAAAGAATGGAAATAACTTTAAAGGTTCACTCGGTGACCAGGTTAAATATTTAGGTGTGTTCGCTTACGATGAATAGAAATAAACCTTTAGTTTTTATATCTAACACATTATCTTCGTATACTAATATTAATATTGTTGGTCATTGGGCATGTTTTTTACATGGAAAAATCACCTAGAAATATAATCTTCTTTTTCAATAGTTACGGTATAAATCCAAAAGTTTATTTGAATGACTTCTCTAAATTTATATATGCGCATCCCGAATATAGCTTCTATCGACTAATAAAACAAATACAACCCGATAAATCATACAAGTGCGGTCTTTACGTTAGTTTTTTTGTTCATTGCGTGAGTCACCGAGGTGTCAAAAACAGTATTATCCTTAATACAAAATGTATTCTCATTCACTCATTTGAGAGGTAATGATAATGGATAACGGGATATTATTTTTGAATATTTGAAAAGTGTAAATGTTCACATTGGAGGTCGGGGGTCAACGTGCTATTACGTACAAGGAATGTCTCCGTATCTTAAACAACTAAGGTAAATGCATATTTTTTTATTTGATTTTTATATTCCACCCATTTACATTCTATTAAGGATATATTCTATACATGTATCATGCACCTTGAATCAAACAATAACTTTTTTTTACGTTATTTCAGGATGAGCTGTGAGAATCATTCACCCGTGAACGTCGGTAATAAACTACTAGGACGTCTTAGTCATTTCCTCTTAACACAACACTTTTCAGAATATTCAGTTATCATAAAGGATACACGTGGATGTTATATGGGATGCGTGCTGAGCGGTCTGACTGCGATTAGTGTATTGAATTTGTAAACTGTCTTTATGTGGTCAATAAATCCTTATGAATAATTATATACATGTTTTTTACTATGCCCACAATACATTTGAAAGCTAAAACAGGGAAATGGAGAAAAAGAGTGCGTGTTTCTATGGAATCAGGAACTGTTATTAAGTGGTGGCGAAGTTGGTTGAGGGGTTGCAACTGTTGTGGGCTGCCAGTGGGAGTTGTTGCATCTCCTGCTAACTTTTCTTCTTCTCCTGCTTCCATGGTCATGACCCCGCCTTTTTCCACACCCTTCCTAATAAATGAGTTTTGGGCTCCAACACCATAATAGTAATGGTATCTGACTTGAGTGGCTACTTCGTCAGTCTGACAGTTCACTACTAAGTTATTTCCCATATCTGAAAGGGAGAAATAATGACTGTTTTATATATTCCGCTTCTTTCAATGGGTACATTATTTTATATGAATATCTATTCCGTATACAGATGAATCTTATAGCTGTTTTTAATATTTACTATATGTTCAAGTGAATGGAAAGTGTTTTATATGCTACTTACTGAACAGTGATGGAGGGAAATGACGTTCGGTCAGGAGAAATACTTGTAGGGATGGAGGGTCGGTGAGCTGCACTTACTCCTTTGGGTAAGGAATAACATCAGTTTTCCCTTGTCGGTTGTATTTATGGTGTTCAGTTGGGAAGTAATAATCAGGTGTGACATACAGTGTTTCAATGAAGTATTGTATTCCAAAGATGAAGTTCACGCCGCGCGGATTTTCGTAGCGATACTGATTTTGAATCATCGTATGACTATGTCAAATATGTTATCTTTCCCGCTGGCATCGGTCAAAGCAGGCGGGTTTACAAGACTTGATTGAATAAATATTTACCTGTGTTAGCTACATTCAGTGATGAAATGAACAAAATTGGTAAAATATGTTGTGGTGGCTCTAATGAAAAAAATTTATCCCTGTTAGAGAAAGATGCGTGGAAGATTTATATATGAAGTCCTATGTTTGTGTGTGTGTGTGTTTGTTTGGATGAGCCTTTGGCATGAGGAAATGATAAGGCCTTGTTTTTATTCGTGTGATTGTGAATCAGTGGATGACCTTTGGGGGGCGCGAGGAAATGATATATTCGTGTTGGTGTGAATCATGGCTGGGAATGAGGGAGGTTTGATGGTTCGTCACAACTAGTTTGTAATCAGTGTTTGTAATACAGGGAACTCGGGTTGCAGGGTTTTCGTAGGTCATTAGCTCTTGAAGGATTGTCACATCAAAGACATGAACTCTCGCCATGGCTTCATCAACCTCCTCGTGCAAGTTAGTTTTCGGGAACTTGTCCGAAAATAAGTTCAGGAAGAGGAATACGTGTTTAGTAGTGGCCACTAACTGTGTCACCTGCAGGAATTACGGTGTGGTGGCGGACGTGATTTGAGCTTATCAGTATTCCGAGTTGGCAGGTTTTCAATATTCTCGCACTGATGCATCATATGCCTGTCTTCGTGATAGGGGTATTGAAGGATCCGCCATTGTGAAAAGACCTGAAAATATCACATCTTGGGAATGCGACGAAGAAGTTGATCTACCCACCATAGCTACCTTATTAACCCAATACGGTATCGGCGCCCCCATTGAAGGTAATGAATATGCGGAAAAGAGCGTGGCTTATTCCAAAGATGAAGATCACGCCGATCGTTTGGGCAGGGATAGCAAACAGATGAGGTTCAATCACTTTTTTTCTTCGGTCAAGAAATTGAAGGGAGAATTATTTAAATCATCGTATGACTATGTTAAATATGTTATCTCTCCCGCTAGCATCAGTCAGCGATCTTTAAAAGCTTAATAAATCCACACATTAGTCAATAGAGCCCTGAAAATGTTCATCTTCTTGGAAGATTTTTCATGATGAGATCACGGTTTTATTAAGCTTTTTCAAGTCCAGTTCTTTCCCACAAGAAATTGTTCCAAGGATGATCAATCAAATACTTACCAAATTCTCTCAGCCACAATTACCTAATTTTGATGTTCCTAAGAAACTATTTTATGCAACTATCCCATATATGCCTGACTTCGAATTCTCGTCCAATCTCACACGAATTATTGAACAAAAGATTCCTTGTCTCAGAGTCAAACTTATAACAAATAATCCATGTGCAATTGGCTCCTTCTTTAACTTTAAGATATTGTAGCCATCTGGGTTTCAGCTTCCGTACTGGTCAGAAAAAAAAACCTGAATTTTCCAGTATCAGGAACCACGCCTCTAATTGTAATATTGGAATCCAAAAAGAACAATTCAAAATAATATATTATGTCAAAAATCCTGACCATCCAACTACCCTCGAGTCGTTATACATTAAGAAACTTGTTCCTTCACTCAATAGCAAATACCTCCTCAGCAACTCTATACCTGGCATAGTTGACGTCGTCATCGTCAACTGGTTTTTAGTCATTCCATCTTCTCTACTACATTATGGACAGTTGGTGCATGGGTTGTTCTCTCTCTCTTTACCTTTGTTAGTTTTTTACTTTGATCCTTTAATTTTAAGACTATTTTAATAATTGTGAGTTCCTTTGTTTTTATCATTGAATGTTATTTATGTGTCTCTTTGCTCTTTTACAGACTGATGATGCACACGTTTTCATATGCGAAACGTTTCGTTGATAATAAACTTGATTCCCTTTGCTTTTTGTATCATGGACACCTTCTGAAGCTCCTATATATTTATTTCACTGAGCCGCTATATATACGTATATATATATATATATATATATATATATATATATATATATATATATACGTATATATAGCGGCTCAGTGAAATAAATATATAGGAGCTTCAGAAGGTGTCCATGATACAAAAAGCAAAGGGAATCAAGTTTATTATCAACGAAACGTTTCGCATATGAACGTGTGCATCATCAGTATATATATATATATATATATATATATATATATATATATATATATATATATATATATATATATATATATATAATGATGTGAATTAAGTCTGATGGCTCCTTCAAAGGATGCTTTTTCTTCCTGGGCACGATTAAGGCGGAGACTGATCAGCTTAATCAGATACAAAACAGCGGCGGGTGGGGGAGTGTGGGTCGGCTGAAGGTCAAATACAAGTTAAGGGAAAATCTAAGGAGGAAAACTCTTAGAGTTGAAATTTACAGGGGACTGTATTTTTACTCCTTCACGTTAATTTATTGATTTCAAGGCACCAATAAAGACGCTGATGACCCTTACATAAGGCCAAATACTGGAATGACTGCTGGGAGCAATGAGCACGTGTCCAGGACACGTGTGATGATTCGCAGCGTGCAATTTCTTGCCTCAGAGCACAAGGACAGGGAATATCCACCTTCAGAGCGGGAATTTGCAGTAGACCTGCAATACAAATATCATGTAAATACGTGTGCAGCAGGGGGGGGGCGGGGTTAGTCGGATATGAGCTTAACATAAAATGTAAAATTCCTCAGAGGGCACAGAAAGACTGAATTACTGCTCAACTCGTTACTGTACTGAAAATGGGAGGAATTTAATAGTCACTTTCTAAGAAATCACAGCTCGTAATCAAAGGATCTTTCTAAGGGAAACAACTGCGAGGATGAATGAATCACTATGGAGGGTTGCACAAGCACTGATAAGGAATTAAAGGAAATATAAATAGATTGCCACCACTCTTTTGCACGTTACCTTTCTCCTGAGATATATCTTTGTAAAATGTAAGTGAAGGAAGTGGACTTCTTCAAGGCGTCAATAGGCAAGGGCTTTTCGCTTGGTGGCACACAGACACATGAGTTCAATCGTGGAGCCAAGTGTATGTTCCGCACGGCCAGGGGGGTTACTTTATCAGTTGTGAGCTGACTAGAAATGGGTTTTGGGAGAAAGTGAGACAGACTTTCCCACGTCGCCCCTTATATTACTGCAACGGGCGATAGAGGGCAGGACAGGTGAAAGAAACAAAAGAAACCATGAGATATGTCAGTGAGATAAAAGAAAAAGTCAGATGCGTGTGCTTTTTTTCTTTGCTCAAATTCTTTGCTCTCCTTTTTTTAGGATACGCTTTCTCGCTACTGTCATCATGATTTATTCATATTTCTTTGAAAGTTGGATCCAAGGCTTTGTGGCGACAAGCGTCTCCGAAAAAAAAGAGGAAAGAATTTGAGAAGTTCAGAGGGCATTGTAGCTATTCCACAATTACTTAAGTATCTGGTAAAAATGACTAATAATTATATATATATATATATATTAGAGGTGTATTGGATATCCGCATCCGCATCCGCAGATTATCCGCATTTTTGAGAAACTCCGCATCCGCATTCACATCTGTATTGACAAGTTTTCAACATCTGCATCCACATCCACATCCTCATTGGCAGCACATGCAACATCCGCATCCGCATCCCGCAGTTGGAGAATGCAGATATGCGGATGTCACCCCCTACTCAGAGTTCAATAGTCCATAATTCATATACTCATACATTGTAGGTAACTTTAGAGGTCGTTTTTCTAAATTTGGCTTTTCATTTACTTATTCAGAATACATGATGCACATTACAAGATATAATTAACTCAGTTACAGTATACCTGTTTTATAGCATTTTGTTTTAGCAACTTCATCATGTCACTCATAGCAGTTGTTGATCATAAAGGTATTGTGTTTATTTGGAAATCTCTCTCTCCCTCTCTCTCTCTCTCTCTCTCTCTCTCTGAAAGCAAAGATTGGCTTTGAGTTTTGTCACTCTTATGCAGTGATATGAAATAACCTTTTGCCAAAACAACGACAAACGTTTGTGTACTGCTTGTACTTTTTATGTACTGTTTGTACTTTTTACGTTCATATGGAAGCATACAGCAGATACGCACATAAGTACAGCATCAGTTTTGTTCAACCAGTTCAGCAAATATTATGTATCCCATTCTCTTTCTTCAAATTTATGTAAATTATATATATCCTGTAATATTTCTAATAACTTTTAACCCCATTACCCCCCCCCCAAATATATATATATATATATATATATATATATATATATATATATATATATATATATATATATATATATATACATATCCTATATATATATATATATATATATATATATATATATCTATATATATATATATATATATATCTATATATATATATTATACTATACTATATATATATATATATATATATATATATATATATATATATATATATATATAGATATATATATATATTTATTTATTTATTTATATATTTTCTGGTCTAAGATATTTTATAATCAACAGTAGATTTCGTCTATCACAAGCAAATATATCGAAATTACTTGGACCTACATAAAATCCGCATCCGCGTGGGTATGGCCATCAAATATCCATCGCAGAGGTGACAATGTATATATATATATATATATATATATATATATATATATATATATATATATATATATATATATATATGTGTATATGTATGTATATGTATATGTATATGTATATGTATATGTATATGTATATGTATATATATATATATATAAGTCATATCACATTTCCGTGATTCATATACATATATCGAGCTACAATGTCCTTTAATATCTAATTCGCTCTACCTCGGAATTAATATATTTTCATATATGCTTAACCGAAGGGGAATTTTTTTCTCGATAATAGATTTGCCTGGACCAGGGCGCGAACCTATGGATCCTTTCAAACCCAGGAACGTCAGTGAAGATGTTCCTACTACACCACCGCGAGAGGTTCGCGCCCTGGTCCAGGCAAATCCATTATCGAGAAAAAATTCCCCTTCGGTTAAGCATATATGAAAATATATTAATTCCGAGGTAGAGCGAATTAGATATTAAAGGACATTGTAGCTCGATATATGTATATGAATCACGGAAATGTGATATGACTTATATATATATATATATACTATATATACATATACATATACATATACATATACATATACATATACATATACATATACATATACACATATATATATATATATATATATATATATATATATATATATATATATATATATATATATACATTGTCACCTCTGCGATGGAATATCTCAGGTCTTGAGAGAATTTTAACGTAACTTAGCATGGTATCTTACCAAGGAACCATTATTACTTAAATGGTGACAAAGAAAACACTGCTCATGTATATATGTATAATATTTATAATACCAACAAATCAACAATTACGTAAACTAGATATCAAACACAAACACGAACATTAATTAAATATTCCACAATATGTTACGACTTACGGCACTGAATAGCGAGTAAGAACAAAATAACAATCACAACTGTCACTGTTAGTAGTTGGAAGTATACTCCTACTTCATCTCTATAGTTAAAGTCCGAAGAGAGGTTTGAAAATACAAAAGCAAGGAGCACAGAGTGGAAGTAGGTTGCGCGGTCAAGAGATGGCGCTGAAGCAAAAAGACTGAAATACTCAAATAGGAAAAAGGTACACATTGTTGAAAATAAATATGCAATATATGTATGTACAAAGAGGGAGAGTGGCAATTTGTCATAGTCCCCCCCTCGCTAAGAGGGTGCCACTATAGTGGGACCAGATGGTTGTTGTGTTTGAAGGCGGGAAGCCGCGACAGTGTGTCAGCGATGAGATTGTTGGCACCTCCGATCGACTGAAGTTGTAGATTGAAGGCCGACAAGATATATGACCAACGAAGTAGTTTGTTGTTTCGGAGGCGAGAACGTTCGAGGAAGATGAGTGGTTGATGGTCGGTAAATACTACTACTCTGTGGTCCTTCCACAAGTAGGGTTGAAAGTGTAGTAGCGAAGCGACATGGCATAAAGTTCCTTCTCGACAGTGGCCCACCTGGCTTGGGCTTCTTTGAAGAAGCGAGAGTGGTAGGCGATGGGAAGATGATGAAGTGGTGGTGGCGTTTCTGTGGTACTGACTGAGTAAGACTGTAGCAAAACAGCCCCATAACCTGTATTGCTGGCATCAATCTGTAAGAAAAATTCTTTATTAAAATCAGGAGCTCTTAAGAGGGGTTTAGAAACCAAGATGCTCTTCAGTTGCTCAAAAATGTGACAGTGTTCTCTCTCTTCCTCCACCTCAAAAACTTTCAACTGAAGTTTCAGTTTTTCCACTTCAAGATCGACATTAGCAATGGCACCTGTAAGGGTTCTTAGTTCTTCCACATCTTCGTTGTCCTCTGTTATGACGTTTTTATTCAGCAAGAACTGAAGGATGTCATTAATGATCCGTGCTTTGACATAAGTTATATCTGTAGGGATTTGGCATTTACTCGCAACCGGTAGAAGTTCCTACTTTTTAGCCAAACGCAAGATTAACAATTCATCTCTAGGATTAGCCAAGAATTTCTCTAGATCGAAAGGCATGATTGTTGTTAAGGTAAGAAGGTTAAATATTTAAATCTAAACTTATCCTGAACATGCTGATTAAGTTACGGTATTACCGTATTTCTTACAAACATTATTACAATAAATACAGAATTACCGAATTTGTAGCACAAAACAATTACTTAACTAGGTCGTTAATAATCAGATACTTCAATTGTCGTGTACAAGTTTAAGTTCGTTTTAACACAAAACGAAGTGTAGGCGAGACTGAGGAACCGCAACACGAGCGTTCAAAATGATCTGATGGGCCAGGATGGCTTAATTTTATTTAATGATCATTAAGTGATTAGACCAATAACGAAGCGCGATACACATAACAAAGGATTTGACGGGTGAGGATGGTTTTTACGTCGATGTCCAAGAATAAAAGGAGGTTGGACGGATAACGAAGGCACAATACCCAGAATTAATAGAAGGGATTTCGAAAAATCCAAAGGGTCAAGTAGGCTAATAAATGACACCAGAGGTAACAACAAAACTAGCATATTTCGGACTATTTGTAGCGAGAGTAACTAACCCATTAAGTGGGTAGGCTCCACTTTATGGGGCGGGCGGTGCCGATCGTAAAAAATATTTGCCAAAAATACACTAATCAAGACAGGCTAATGAAATTTTCAGGCATTATTAGAACTATAACTAATGCATATTCCCTGTGAGTTTTACATCCTACAGGGAAAATTAATGATTTTATGAAAAAAAATGTGAAAACGGAAATTTCCGGGCCAGAATGTTGGTATATCCACCTGGAACATGCACAAAAAATTATCAAAATAGAACAGTAAATAAGCACGTAATAACAAAAAAAAGAGCAACAACTTCGTAAGTTCAGTGAAAGCCCCGCCGAATAATCAGACTATAGCTAGGAAGAAATATTCAGGAAAAATTCAAATCTCGATTTAGGGACAAAACCTTTTGAGAGGTTGTAGTTATTATGTCACTTGATAGCCTAAAACATCTAAAAATTATATTATTTAGGACAATCAAAGAAAACCCCCCTCCAAAAAAAAAAAAAAAAAAAAAAAAAAAAAAAGGTGGGGGGGGGTTTTTTCTTTGATTGTCCTAAATAATATGATTTTTAGATGTTTTAGGCTATCAAGTGATATAATAACTATAAACTCTCAAAAGGTTTTGTCCCTAAATCGAGATTTGAATTTTTCCTGAATATTTCTTCTAGCTATAGTTCTGATTTTTTTGGTTTCGGCGGGGCTTTCGCTGAACTTACAAAGTTGTTGCTTTTTTTTTTGTTATTACGTGCTTATTTTTACTGTTTTTCTATTTTGATAATTTTTTTTGTGCATGTTCCAGGTGGATATACCAACATTCTGTCAGACCGAATTTCTATTCAAGACTGTAGTTTCTCACCAATCACCAAATAACCTTCAGTACGAGGGGCCCGGAAATTTCCGTTTTTTCACATTTTTTTTCATAAAATCATTAATTTTCCCTGTAGAATGATAAAACTCACAGGGAATATGCATTATTATAGTGCTAATAATGCCTGAAAATTTCATTAGCCTGTCTTGATTAGTGTATTTTTGGCAAATATTTTTTACGATCGGCACCCCCCAAAGTGGAGCCTACCTTAATTGCGGCTCGTAATGCGGGGCGGGCAAAAAGAAAGCACTAAAAAGGCTGTTGTACCCAGCGGACTAACGATTGTTGACAGCTATTCCACCATGTTACCGATGCCTGAGCGAGCAAATGAGGAGTATACTTCCACTATAACAACAAAACGTTAACAATGAACGTTGAGGATTATGAGCAGTGTTACAAAATCTTACGGTTCGTATTTCACTGGTTCTGTGCGCGTTTGTAAACCACTAAACCATTCAATTAACTTTTCACGATTCCATATCCTGGACAGGCCCCCATTTTGTCACCTCTGTGAAGGAATATCTCAGGTCTTAAGAG
>NC_061107.1:129284571-129299571 GCF_015104395.2 Macrobrachium nipponense | reverse complement strand
TTAGTTGCAATCATTTTAGGTCAGTTCTGTTCTTCTTCACGCATTGCATTTATTTCTATCTCATAGCTACTCTCATAAACTATGAACAGATGCTACTGTTTTCACACGAAACACTATTAAGAAGTTTAAATAGAACTACGCATATTTGGATTGTAATTGATGTTTAGTATAAATTTTTGGGATTCTCTCTTGAAATTCACTGTTAGTGTGCTTTCTCTATTAGAAAATTTCCCGATACAAAATTTCTGCGGCTTTTCTCAAATGTGTTGCTCAACTATCAACTATCGTTCGAGACAGCAGCATATTATTCTGTCTTCCTTACTTGGAACATTATATGAAAGATAGTGCGCAGCGTCGTTAGAATTGTTAAATAATTGTAAAATTTTCAGAAAATGATGGGTAAATTTTTTTTACTGTATTGGCTATCTCATTTATCATAAACAAATATCTTGATGTAGATAATACAACTTTCACATTATATTTCCTTTAATTTTGTTAAATATACATTCAGGAAAACAAATGTTGCCTAGATATCGTTTTGTTTTATTTTCCATAGTAGTTATCGCTATGTACAACAAATAACTCTTTGAAGAAAAAGGTTTAAAAAAAATAGCAAACCTTGTCCTTTAGTTTACTGCAACCTCACGAATAAAGTTAAAATTTGTCCACAAAAGAGAACGCGAGAACGAAGCAATTTTTTTTTTATTTCACAGAGAGACTGTGATTTCCACCGATGCATAAACCACAACTAATTTTACAGGAAAAGCCCCATTCTTTTATGGTGCAAATTTTTGCTGGTATTTCGTGTGGATTCTAGGAGACCTTGGAGTTTTGTCAGTTTTATAAAGAATAATAAATGCTGAAATCAGAACTGCATGTTTGATAAAGAAGCTTTTAATGAAATGCTCATTTCCAAACTTTACAAGTTTTAGCTTCACATCATCACGTTAAAAGATAGATTGTAAATCCCCTGACACTTCTCTGCGTTCCTATCTTTACTTGGTAGGATGGCAACAGACGAAGGAACCAAGGCTTTCTGTACTATATATATATATATATATATATATATATATATATATATATATATATATATATATATATATATATATATATTTATATATATATATATATATTTTATATATTGCTACTTTCAAAACACATATATCCCCTCTTTGACTGTATAAAATGTTATTTTGCCAGATTTTTCAGATTCCTTAGCTAGCCTTAGAGTTGTAGGATGTTTAAAATGTGTGTTCAGATTTCGTATAACATAATATAAAAAGGATATATATAACGTAGTAAAGAAAGAGAGAGATTATCTTTGTCCATTCGAAGCTAGAGTTGTTTTCGTAACTTTTTCATCGACTCTAGATTAAGGGAGCTCGCTGTCTGTCAATCTTAATCTTAATAGTGTGTAATGGCGCCTATTTTTGTGAATTGTGGTGAATTTTTGAACAAGCTGCAGCATAGAAAGAAAAATGGTATACCAAGAAGGTAAAGTGTGTTATATTTTTATTAGTTGCAACTAATAACTAATAGTCAGTGGTTTGGTAAGAAACTAATAACTATTGGTTACGATGGTTTAGAGAACTAATAGCTAATGGTTACGATGGTTTAGAGGACTAATAACTAATAGTTACCATGGTTTGAGTGAAACTATTTTCATTTTTACTCATTGCAAATTTTTGTTTTGTGTTTGTTTCATTTGAAGTGCATTTATCCATTTTCTTATTGAAGTGTGTCTTTTTATTTTATATTCTGTATGATTAGTACTTTTTGTAATTTTTGGTATTTTCCATATTTTTCTGTGTTTTCATTGCATTCACAATTTAATTAACTTAGTTATTTTCATTACTTAATCGTTGCACATTTAATTGAATTTAACACTTGTGAATTAATTTGCATTTACTTAGAATTCTTTTCAAGTTTTATTGTTGTTTAGCACTTGTGAATTAATTTCCAAATTTCAATTATTGCCTAACACTTTTGAATTTTGATTGAATTAATTTTCTTGAATTTTGTAATAAATTAATTTTGATTTAATTTTACTTAATTTAATTCAAGAATTAATTAAACTTTACTTTGTTTTCAAGTAACAGTAATTTTCCCTGATATTGTGAATTTCACTTATAAATTTTGAGTTGGATAATAAATTTTTGTATTTAAAATTTTTATAAGTATTTCATTTCTCACCAGTATACATGCATTTAATTATGATTATATTGATGTTAGGTAGAAACAGAGTGGTAATTGATCTATTTTCCTTCAATTAACTTGAAGTGACTTAGAAACAGGAAAATACTTACTTTTGAAATCAGGGAAATATTTAGACTTTTAAAGTTGTTGATGGAGTGATGCCCTTTGATTAATTTGATTACTAACAAGAATACCTCACACCTGTTTTGATGAACTTAGTCTGATTTTCTGCAATACTGGTAAGTTGTTAAGGGATCACTGTTGCCTTTAGAGTATTCAGTCGTTTAGTACCTGTGATGAGGGTTCAGGTGTCTGGCTGTTGTGAGGTAACAATTAATGAATGGTAAGTGTAGTAACCAGATACTTGGCACTTTGTCACAAGTATTAATGGTGCCCAGACCAGGGAAAGCAGATTTCATCTTCACTCTAGCATATACTGGTGGTGTTAGGGATATATTTTGTTGGGAAAGTGACCATATAGTTTTTGTTTTGCATTTATTGTATTGAATTGTAAGCTGATAACTAAGAGGAAAATGGCTCAGTTCAAGGTTCAGGAATTTTTAGCAGCCCCTTCCATCCAAGTTCTATCTGAAACCACTCTGACTAAGGCACATGTGGAGTGCTTTAGCAGTGGCATGTGGGGGTTATGTGTCTACTAGTATGGTAAAGGCACAAATAAGATGTATTGCTATGGAATCATTGATAGGCTCAGGTGAATAACTGATGAAGATGAGTTAAAATTGGCTCAAGAGTTGTTGAATGTAGCACATGCTGATCTATGAATAAGCAAGCAGAAAAGAAAGAGAAAAGTGATGCAGAGTTAGAGCTTAGATGCATTGAAGCAGAAGAGAATTTAATTAAGCTGAAAATACAAGCTGAAAGAGAAGAGAAGACAGAGAGAAAAGAGAAAGAAAAGAAAAAGAAGACAGAGAAAAAAGAGAAAGAAGAGAAAGAAAAGAAGAAAAAGCAGCAGAAGAGGAAAGAGAAAGGATAAAAGAGGAGAGAGAAATTGTAAGACATGAAAAGGAGATGGAATTGATAAGAGCTAGATCCACTTTACCCATAACACCATCTAACCCTAACCAAGGTAATCAAGACCCTGTATTTGATGTAGTAGGAGTACAGAAGTTAATCCCTAAGTTTACTGAAGAATCTCCAGATGAGTTTTTTGATCACTTTGAGAAACTGGCTTTAGGTATGTGATGGCCAGAAGATAAATGGTCAGTTTTGCTACAAAGTGTCTTAATTGGAAAAGGGAGAAGTGCTTATCTAGCCTTAACAGCTGATCAGTGTAAAGACTACAAGGTACTTAAACACAGTGTGCTACAAGTTTACCAGATGATCCCAGAGTAGTACAATGAAAGATTCAGAAATTTAAGAAAAGATGAGAAGGGAACTTTCTTAGATTATGCTTATAAAGTAAGAAGGTGTTTCAAACGTTGGGCAGAAGCTGCTAAAGTTAAAACGTTTGATGAGTTAGAAGAATTACTTGTTCTTGAACAGTATCTTAAAGGAATTCCTGAACATATAAGAGCCTATTTGAGAGAGAGAGAGGTTAAGAAACTTGACAAAGCTGCTACACTGAGAGAAGATTACAATATAATTAGTAGTAAACGCAATTACAATGCCAAGTACCAAAGTCAACAACGACCAAGTTTTAAGTCTTATCCAAATAACAGGAACAAATTTAATGGGAAACCTACAAGTGATACTACCAAGAATACACAAGGTAATACACCTCAGCAAACTAACGTAAAATCTTCATCCAATTTTTCAAGACAATTACAGAAACCTAATGTTGTCTGTTTCAAGTGTGGAAGAGCTGGACACTTCAGTCAAGAGTGTTACCGGAATCAACAGCAGTCAAAGCCAGTTGGTCAAGTTGTGAAAGGTGACCAGGTGAAACAAACTACGAAGAGCAGTGTGGGAAAGAATCAAACTCCAGAGAAGAATGAAAGCAAACAAGCTGCATGTTTAGCAACCAGTGGAATGTAACCTCAAGCAGTGAGTGGCTTAGCAGTGTGGAGGCTATAAAAGCCATATATCTATGAGGGTATGCTGTCAACTCAAGGAGGAAGTGTGCAGGTACCAGTCAAGATATTACGTGATACAGGGAGTAACCATAGTGTGGTAGTACGTGGTTCTCACCCTCAGTTGGAGAAGAGTCTCACAGGGGATTCAGTTATTTTGAAGGGTATAGTAGAAGAAATAACTCCTGTATGCCGCTTACACCTGTCATGTGAATTGGTGACAGGAAATGTTGATTTTGCTGTAAATGACTCACTGGCTGTGGAAGGTGTACATGTTCTGTTGGGGATGAAGTTGGAGGTGTGCCATTTATTCCTTGTCCTGTAGAGAAAGACAAACCATTGAGGATTAGTCCTACAGTAGAGTTGGAGAAGAATAACCCCCACCTGTTTCCTAGTTGTGTAACTACCAGAAGTATGAAGAGGACTACGACTGCAAGTGAAGAAACTGAGGATTTACCCACCCAAGAAGGATCAAGTGAAGGATCTTTGTGCTTAGAAGAATTGTTCCAGGGAAGTGATGTTTCCCATAGTGCTGACCAAGAAGAGATTTCCCATGAAGAAGATGACGACGACGAAGAAGAAGAACCTGTTGTTCCTGAAGAGACTCCGAGTAGTCAAAATGTTACTGAAGACAGTAGTGAAACTACAGTAGCTGAGTTAGCAGATATTGAGAATTCAACCCTTGAAGTTGGTCAAGTGACAAGAGAGAAGCTAATGGACTTGCAGAAGAAGGATGCATTGTTAACTGATTTGTTCTTCAGAGTTGTTGATCGTGAATAGATGCAAACAAACTCCTACCTGTTATTATGTAAAGGAAGGTTTGCTGATGAGGAAGTATAGACCTACAGATATAGCAGGAGATGCTGTATGGGGCGAATATCATCAAATTTTGATTCCATATCCATTGAGGAAGCAAGTGGTAGCAGTAGCTCATGAGTCTGGACATATGGGAATCAGGAAGACTGTGGAGAAGATCATGAAATATTTTTTCTGGCCTGGACTTCACAAAGATGTTAGCAGGTTCTGTCGTGAGTGTCATACCTGCCAGATAGTGGGAAAACCGAATGAAACCATCAAGAAAGCCCCCCTACAACCTATAGAAGTAAGAGGAGAACCCTTTAGCAAAGTGATTATAGATATGGTTGGACCACTGCCGATGACAAAGAAAGGAAATGAGTATTTGTTAACATTAATGTGTCCTGTGACAAGATACTCAGAGCCAATTCCTGTTAGAAACATATCTGCCAAGATAATTGCTGAAAATCTTGTGGAGTTTTTCTCAAAGTTTGGTATACCAGAAATAGTACAAAGTGACAGAGGAGCAAACTTTACTTCAAAGTTATTCAAGGATGTGATGAATTTTGTTAGGAGCGAAACAACAGTTATCCACTGCCTATCATCCAGAGACTCAAGGTGCCTTAGAATGGTTCCACCAGACATTGAAAAGTATGCTGACAAAGTATTGTTCTGAGTCAGGAAGAGAATGGGAAGTTGGTTTACCATTAATGTTGTTTGAAGTTAGGAATACTTATCAAGAAAGTATGGGATGTTCACCTAATGAAATGATTTTTGGAAGAGAAGTGAGAGGACCGTTGAAGATTCTTGCAGAAAACTGGGAAGAAAACCAAGAGGAAAGCCAAGGTGAATATGTAAAGAACTTAAGGAAAAGGTTGAAAGAGATTAGAAAATTCTTACTGTCAAGAGATTTCCCCTCACTAATAAATTTCAAGGTCGTTACAAGATAATTCAGAAGTTAAGTGATAGAACGTGTGTGATTGAAACACCAGAAAGAAGAAGACAAAGGAAGATACATGTGAACCTCTTGAAACCTTATTTCTCAGAAACTAAAACTGAAACAGTGTCAATAACGCAAACAACTTCATATGCAGAAGATGATGATGGCTACAAATTGGGAGCTGAAAGCAAGATGAATAATTCTTCAATTTTGGAAAATTTGGAGGATAAGTTGAAACATCTGAGTGTTGAACAAGGTGAAGACTTAAGTGAAGTGATTAGAAGTTTCCCAGAAATTTTTACTGATGTGTCTGGCGTACTGATCTGACAGGCATGAGATCAAGATTCAAGTAGAGGGAAGAAAACCTTTCGAGCAAAGAGCCTATCGCTTATCACCGTATCATCGAGATGTTTTGAAGAAGGAAGTTGAGTATTTGCTGCAACATGGATTAGCAGAACCCAGTTCAAGTCACTTCAGTTCTCCATGTGTGTTAGTGAAGAAACCAGATGGTTCATTTAGGATGTGTACTGATTATAGGAAACTGAATTCTATCAGTGTGGCTGACAATTATCCTTTGCCTCTTATAGATCAGTTACTTGATAATATTGGGCAAGCCAAGTTTGTTTCCAAGATAGACTTGTTGAAAAGGATATTATCAAATTCCCTTAGATGAGAATGCCAAGTTGCTGTCAGCTTTTATTACTCCTTTTGGACTGTATCATTATACAGTTCTGCCGTTTGGTCTGATGAATGCACCTCCAACATTCCAACAAGTGATGGATCAACTGCTAGGATCGATAGAAGGAGTAGGTGTATACCTGGATGACATAGTGATTCTGAGGAAAGTTTTCAAGACACTACAAGAAGCAGGATTTACAGTCAACCTAGAGAAGAGTGAGTTTGGCAAGGCAACTGTGCAGTATCTTGGGTTTGAAGTTGGGAAAGGCCTTCTTGCTCAGTAAATGCTAATGTAGAAGGTATCCGTAAGGCTACCCCACATACTACCAGGAAACAGCTACAGAGATTTTTAGGCATGGCTGGATTTTATTGTCATTTCTGCCCAAATTTCTCAGCCGTAGTAGCTCCCTTGACCGACTTAACTAGTCTCAAAGCTAAGTTTGTTTGGACTCCAGAGTGTCAAGAATCCTTTTGAGAAGGTAAAAGCCATTTTAACTTCAAGACCAGTACTTCAAGCTCCAGACTTCGACCACAAATTTGTGATACAAATTTATGCGTCGGACTGTGGCATTGGAGCTGTTCTACTTCAAGAAGATTAAAATAATATCTACCATCCTGTGTGCTTCATGTCTTCAAAACTGAAAAAACATCAGAAAGTATACTCGACAATTGAGAAGGAAACTTTAGCCTTAAATCACAGCATTAAAAAAGTTTGAAGTGTAAGTGAAAAGACCTAGGAATGAAGAAATTTTTAGTGTTGTCTGATCACAGTCCACTATCATTTATCCAGAGGATGAAAAAATCATAATCAAAGGACTGATCAGGTGGTCTTTGTGCCTGCAACAATATAACTTAAGAGTGCAGCACATTTGTGGCAAAACAATTTAGTTGCTGATTATTTATCCCGTTGCGAATCGTTGGATTCAACACCGTGATAAACAATCTTCTGGGGAGAGGTGTATTATATATTGCTACTTTCAAAATGCATATATCCACTCTTTGACTGTATAAAATGTTATTTTGCAACATTTTTTCAGATTCCTTAGAGCTACCCTTAGAGTTTTAGGATGTTTAAAATGTGTGTTCAGATTTTGTATAACGTAATATAAAAAGAATTATAACATAGTAAAGAAAGAGAGAGATTATCTTTGTCTGTTCAAAGCTAGAGTTGTTTTCGTAACTTTTCATCGATGGTAGATTAAGGGAGCTTGCTGTCTCTGTGCTGTTTTTAAAAACATGTCAATCTTAAGGGGGCCGGCCGGCTAATGCCATTTTTAAAGGACAGGACTTTGATATTCATACCACTTAATAAGGTGACTTGGGCCATCTCCAAACCGCATATGATTTTCGCCTCTGACCTTCGGTTTTGTGACGCCAGGGCGATTTATCCCGAAAATAACCATTTTTCAAATTCTATCTCCTCCCCTGATATTTAATATTAAGACCTAGGATTACTACCATATATAGACCTGATGTAGACCTCCAATCGAATGGGGAGTTTTTTTTCTAAAAGTCATTTTTTTGCTAGATGTGAATTTTTCATTATGGTAAAAAAATAAACCCTATAATCAGGAGAAACAAATTTATAAAAAAAAGACGAAACAAAAATTGGAAAAAAGGGCTCTATTTGATTGTTCTATAATGTCTTTCTGAGTTATATACCAAATTCCAATGTTATAGCTTTAAAACTAAGTGAGAAGTTAGATTTTGAAGGTCAATAAGTATAGTTTTGAGATACGGGCGTTCAAAGTTTTCCTTCGTATCTCTATAAAGACAATTTTAATAAATAATGATTATTATGAATGTATATTTCTTTTTTTGTGTATTAATAAACCAAACTATTTTATTTATCATAATTTAATCATAAATGATGATCCCTTTGCTCATATATCGTAGCCTGGGGCACTGCGTCAGGCAAGACTCCTTCCTACGCAACTCTCTCTCTGTCCTTCACTAACTCAGCTTATTACAGCGAATTTTCTTCTTCTGTATGTTAGCGAGATGATTTCCTTGTATTTCGTCTTTGGCATGATGAAATTCTTTGCCGAAACAAAGATAAACAAACGTAAATGCAAGAGAATGTCAGAGGTGAAAACTCGAAGGTGTACTCTCTTTTTACAAAGACAATTTAATAAATCATGATTATTATGAATTTCATATTCCATTTTGGGTACTAAAAAACCAAAACTTAGTTATTTATCATAAATTAAGATCTCTTTGCTCAAAGATCATAGCCTTGGGCACAGTGTGACGTGTGCTGTCAGGCAAGACGGGGGCGTTTCTACGCAACCCTCCCCTCTCTCTTCACTAACTACACGTATATTATGAATATTCTGTAATAATACTTGAGCGATTTTTCTTCGTCTGTATGTTAGCAAGATGTTTTCCTTGTCTTTTCCTCATTGGCATGATGAAATTCTTGCGAAACATACATAAACATACGTAAAAGCAAGCAAATGTCAGAGGTGAAATCGAACGTGTAGAATACTTGAAGTTTGTGCTCGCACTGATGGTTGGACTTGTAGCTGACTGAAGTGAAGTCTCCCTTTTCGACTCGGGGAATGTCTACAGATGCCATTTTCTCCCAATTTCTTTGACAATAATTATCAAATTTACGATAATAGAAGAAATATTGCATTTTCTTGTACGGATCAATGTTTTAGGCTTATTGAGTTACGTTAACTAATTACCCTGTAACTACGAAAGTAAGAGGAATTTTGACGAAATATTTCGTATACGTAGTCTCAATTGCCATATGAAGATCCATGAATTTTTTCATGACCTTACATTTTTCGCCCTATACACCATATATAAGGGTTAAGGGGGCCGGCCGGAACCCCTATATACGGTGGTATAGGGCGAAAAATGCAGTCATGAAAAAATTCATGTAGCTTCATATGGCAATTGAGAATACGTATACAAAATATTTCGTCAAAATTCCTCTTATTTTCGTAGTTACAGGGTAATTAGAAAACATAACTCAATAAGCCTAAAACATTCATCTGTACAAGAAAATGCAATATTTCTTCTGTTATCGTAAATTTTGATAATTATTGTCAGAGAAATTGTGAGAAATGGCACATGTAGAGATCCCGTGGGTCGCAGAAGCGAGAATCTGGTTCAACTGTCACGGGAGGATTTTCCCTCACCATGACATTACGATACTGTAATAATAATACTATTGTACATATACACTTTTGTCATGCTTCTTGCCTGGAGACACGGGTCTGCGACTGCGGTACTGTGTCATAGTTGACACGGTGGGTATGAAGACTAATGACCTTTACGCTGCCTGGGAATTAGGGTAGGCCTGTCCTACCTGCTATTACATGATAGGTATTCCTTGTGCGTATGGGTCTTATTACTGATGAGGCCAGGTGATGTCTTCCCACTAGGAGGCAGTTGAAGTGCTGATTTCCATTTTAGGGGTATTGAAGAAAATTCCTGGTATTCAGCTTGTTTATTTATTACTCATTACACCATGCCAAATTTCTCCCAGGCCTAGTCTCCTGGACTTGATTACTTTACCTAGTCTTCAGAACTCCTGGACTAGATCTCTGGACTAGATCCCTGGATTAGATCCCTGGAAATATTAATTTTATTTAATTCTTATTTCCAGAAATCAATACAAGTGCGTAGTTTAAAACTACAAAAAAAAAAATAAATAAATAATAACTCTTTATACTGCGACTTCAAAAAAAGAAAAATATATAAATTACAGATCACGGGAATTGCTTTTCCTTCATAACAGGATAATATCAAACATGGAATCAGTTAATAAGTGTAAACCATTTGATACTCTACTCCACACAGTACTAAATACTTGTACACAATACAAGTCAATGGATAAGGTACTTGAAAGATTTCTGAGAAAAACTTAAACTAAATTGAGGTAAAATTAGCATAAGGTGCCTTTTAACAGGATATAGTCTTTCCTAGGCTTCTTCAGAAATCGTTAAGGATAGCCTATGCAAAGTTTACATGGCTGATTTTTGACTAGGTTACAATATCCCACAAAGTTAGGTTAGTTTAATGAGGGTACAGGCTAAGTTCTACGTAATTAAGTTTTCCATGAATTTATATACATATAGCCAACTACTATATTCATCAAAAATAGTCATAATTCCTCATTCAGAAGAATTAGTCTAAGGTAGGCCTTCTTAAATTACTGTATAGCCTAGTCAAAGATCATGATCGGCAGTGGAAATTCCCATTTTGTGGTAACCTTTGGCACTCGTATTTGCAAAAATTGTATACAAATAAACTCTTATAACTACTTTTTTAATGTTTTCAACCCTGTCAAACGCTAAGTTACAACTCAAACTAACACAGCAAAATTTCATGACAACTAATGAACGTGAAGTATCTTTCACGACAATGAAAATCTTTCTCGTTAAGGCATTGCAACATGTCTGACTGGGCAGGCAACTCTGCACTTGAATTCTCGTCTGCTACTGTTCTTCCACGATAGTGATCTGTTCTAACTAATGAACTAATGGTAATATTACAACTTTAAAAGCTTACCTTGCAAGGGATAGATAATCATTTGTATTAATATTTGGTAAAATAGCCAAAATGAAAAAAAGGGTGGACCGATTGACGTCCTAACACTCGAGAGCATTCGTGATTCTTACATGTGTCTTTTTAGTGTTACCAAAATGCAGACGAAAGATTCAGGCAGCGCTCCCATAATCGAGTGAGAGAAAAACAAAAAACAAGGACTGGCTACACTGCCACGCACTCTTGTTCACAACAAAAAATGAAAAACAATTTCACAGTTCCAATCATTTTTACAATAGCAGTGTAAAGATATTAGAGGAGGATGATGAATCAATTCCTCAATAAATCACTAATAATTAAAGTAGTATTTTTCCCATTACACAACCATGATCAGTAGGACCACAGACTTCAAAGATGACTACACGTTCGAGTTTCACCTCGTGACATTCGCTTGCTTTTTTACATATGCTTATCTAAGTTTCGGCGAGAATTTCATCATGCCAATGAGGAAAAGACAAGGAAAACATCTCGCTAACATAAAGATGAAGAAAATTCGCTCTAATATGATTACAGAATATCATAATATATGCGATATTAGCGTAGTTAGTGAAGAGAGAGAGGGAGGGTTGGTAGTTAGTGAAGAGAGAGAGGGAGGGTGGCGTAGTAAGTAAGCACACGTCACACTGTCACCAAGGCTACGATCTTTGAGCAAAGGGATCTTAATTTATGATAAATTAACATAGTTTTGGTTTATTAATACCCAAAAAGGAATATGAAATTCATAATAATCATGATATATTAACATTGTCTTTGTAAAAGAGAGTACAACTTCGAATTTCACCTCTTGACATTTCTCTTGCATTTACGTTTGTTTATCTTTGTTTCGGCAAGAATTTCACCATGCCAAAACGGTAAATACTAGGAAAAACATCTAGGTAACATACAGAAGAAGAAAATTCGCTGTAATAAGCTGAGTTAGTGAAGGAGAGAGAGAGAGAGTTGCATAGGAATGGAGTGCCCCATCTTGCCTGACGCAGTGCCCCAGGCTACGATATATGAGCAAAGGGATCATCATTTATGATTAAATTATGATAAATAAAATAGTTTTGGTTTATTAATACACAAAAAGGAAAAAAAAAGGAATATACATTCATAATAATCATTATTTATCAACATTGTCGTTATAAAAAATAACAAAAAAAAACTTTGAACGCCCGTATCTCAAACTATAGTTATTGACCTTCAAATCTATCTTCTCCTTAGTTTTAAAGCTATAACATTGGAATTTGGTATATAACTCAGAAAAACGTTATAGAACAATCAAATGAAGCCCTTTTTTCCAATTTTTGTTTCGTCTTTTTTTTATAAATTTTGTTTTCCTAATTTACAAGGTTTATTTTTTTTACCATAATGAAAAATTCATATCTATCAAAAAAATGACTTTTAGATAAATAAAACAACTCCTCATCTGATTGGAGGTCTACATCAGGTTTATATATGGTAGTAACGTTTTGTGTCAGATCCGCTGCCCAGCTCTTGTGCGAATTGAAAGATTTCATTCGGCTTAAAAATCCTCAAAGCGTTTACATCCTCCTCTCTCTCTCTCTCTCTCTCTCTCTCTTCTCTCTCTCTCTCTCTCTCTCTCTCTGTCTGTCTGTCTGTCTGTCTCTCTCTCTCTCTCTCTCCATCGCACGGCACTTTTGATTTCAAAGTAACAACGATTTCATACTTACTGAATGGTCACTCGTAACTTGTAGAATTCAGATTTGATATTTCTTAGAGTTTATTTAGTATTATTTAGTGTTTTTGTGGAATCTGAACAAACATTATATTAGTGTGTAATGGCGCCTATTTTTGTGAATTGTGGTGAATTTTTGAACAAGCTGCCGCAAAGAAAGAAAATTGGTATACCAAGAAGGTAGAGTATGTTATATTTTTATTAGTTGCAACTAATAACTAACGGTCAGTGGTTTGGTAAGAAACTAATAACTATTGGTTACGATGGCTTAGGGAACTAATAACTAATGGTTACGATGGTTTAGAGAACTAATAACTAATAGTTACTATGGTTTGAGTGAAACTATTTTCATTTTACACATTGCAAATTTTTGTGTTTTGTGTTTGTTTCATTTGAAGTGCATTTATCCATTTTCCTATTGAAGAGTTTATTTTTGGTGCATTTATCCATTTTCCTATTGAAGTGTGTCTTTTATTTTATATTCTTTGTGATTAGTACTTTTTGCAATTTTGGTATTTTCCATATTTTTCTGTGTTTTCATTTGCATTCACAATTTAATTAACTTAGTTATTTTCATTACCTAATCGTTGCACATTTAATTGAATTTAACACTTGTGAATTAATTTGCATTTACTTAGAATTCTTTTCAAGTTTTATTGTTGTTTAGCACTTGTGAATTAATTTCCAAATTTTAATTATTGCCTAACACTTGAATTTTGATTGAATTAATTTTCTTGAATTTTGTGATAAATTAATTTTGATTTAATTTTACTTAATTTATTCAAATTTATTTATCCAACTCAAAATTTATAAGTGAAATTCACATATCAAGGAAAATTACTGTTCCTTGAAAACAAAGTAAAGTTTAATTAACTTTACTTTGTTTTCAAGGAACAGTAATTTTCCTTGATATTGTGAATCTCACTTATAAATTTTGAGTTGGATAATAACTTTTTTTTATTTAAAGTTTTTATAAGTATTTCATTTCTCACCAGTATACATGCATTTAATTATGATTATATTGAAGTTAGGGATAAACATAAATGGTAATTGATCTGTTTTCCTTCAATTAACTTGAAGTGACTTAGAACCAGGGAAGTACTTAGACTTTTGGAATCCGGGAAATACTTAGACTTTTAAAGTTGTTGATGGAGTGATGCCCTTTGATTAATTTGATTACTTACAAAATTACCTCACACCTGTTTTGATGAACTTAGTCTGATTTTCTGCAATACTGGTAAGTTGTTAAGGGATCACTGTTGCCTATAGAGTATTCAGTCGTTTAGTACCTGTGATGAGGGTTCAGGTGTCTGGCTGTTGTGAGGTAACAGTTAATGAATGATAAGTGTAGTAACCAGATACTT
Source organism: Macrobrachium nipponense (assembly GCF_015104395.2). Classification (NCBI taxonomy): domain Eukaryota; kingdom Metazoa; phylum Arthropoda; class Malacostraca; order Decapoda; family Palaemonidae; genus Macrobrachium; species Macrobrachium nipponense. Next base: position 129,285,330 of record NC_061107.1, on the reverse strand, counting down.
GGCACTTTATCACAATATATATATATATATATATATATATATATTATATATATATGTATATATATATATATATATATATATATATATATATATATATATATATATATATATATATATATATATGTGTGTGTGTGTGTGTGTCTGTAGAATTGAAAGACAAGATCGCTGTCAACCAAGCCACACAAGCCATTAAAGAATCTGGAATATAAGTTGTACCTATGGCTTTACCTGGGCAGGGTAACTGCCTTGTCTTTCAGTGGAAAGTCCTGGGTTCGATCCTGATGCGAGTCAGATACTGTATATATATTTATTATATATCTTATATATTATATATATATTATATATTTCTATTTATATATATATATTATTATATATATAGATATTTGTATATTATAAATATTAATAATATATTATAATAATATATATATATATATAATATATATATAGATATATATATATGGTGTGTGTGTGTGTGTTGTGTGTGTGTGTGTGTGTATGTGTATGTGAGTGTGTGTGTATGTGCATGTGCGCGCACGCGCGTTTCTGTGCTTGTAGATTGTATTTAGAAGTACAAACATATTCTAGATTGTCACATCAATATCAATTTTTAAGTAAGGGATCGTAAACAAAACTGTCCTAAAAGTCTGGATCCTTCAATTGTTACTTTAATTACATATCTTATCTCTCTCTCTCTCTCTCTCTCTCTCTCTCTCTCTCTCTCTCTCTCTCTCTTCGGTTTCTGTCTTCTCGTTGATATTT
>NC_061107.1:129279183-129284071 GCF_015104395.2 Macrobrachium nipponense | reverse complement strand
TTTATGAAAATATATTAATTCCGAGATAGAGCGAATTGGATGATAAAGGATATTTGTAGCTTAATGCGTACATATGAATCACGGTGATGTGATAAGACCATGTCTATATATATATATATATATATATATATATATATATATATATATATGTGTGTGTGTGTGTGTGTGTGTGTATGTGTGTGTGTATTCAGCGTCTAGATTAGAATACCGTCCTTTCATCTTGGGAAGAACATCTCGGCCTTCAATTATACTTAAAAATATTTTCCCTTGCACTTCAGATTATCATCATACCCAAATGTAAATGCCTATTAATTTTTCTTCCATAGCTAGTTACGAATTCTCTCACTATTAAGTAGACAATGACAGCTTGGTTAGCATTGCATTTCCTTATCTACTAATCCAACAGCGCGGAATTAAAAAAATTTTAACTACAAGAAGGTTTTTTTTCTTTTATAGATATCCACTGTATCAATTTAATCTACCACATTTGACTGAGGAGTTCACAAGTACCCAGAATAATTTGAAATTTCCCAAAAAATAGCCCTTCTCAAGAGCCCTTGTAGTTCGGCTCTCTCCTTTAGAATTGCGGTTCCACCTACCTTTCTACCTAACAGACGACTTTTTGGAACTAATTGCTTTAAAAGGTAGAGGCTTTCGAGTTTGGGCATCTTATTTCGCCAATCATTTGTTAAATTTCAAGATAATGAGTATTTCCCATCACAGCTCTAACACCTTTCGTATTTTCTACTTGCCAGCTGTTTTGCAAAAACTCTCAGCTAGCAACTATCAGTGCTCAACCTGTGACGTCGATACAAGGCGAGCCCTCAACCTCTTCCTGAGAAGTTTCCGCCATTCAGCGACGCCTCTGCAGTGCAAGAGTCTAGAAGATGGTCTACAGTTAACCGCACCTTTATGCTCATAGTGGTTGCTTCCATACTTTTATATTCCTGTACCACGACTGAGAAAAGAGCCTTGAAGCTTCGCTGGATGCCACAAATTTTTATAAATGGTGTTATTTAAATCATAAGAAGGATGAATGTGTGTTGGAATGCAGAATTTCCGAGTTTTTATTATTCCATGACTAGCCAGTTGACCGGGAGATGTGAACAGATTGAAAGTTTGCATTTCTTTTCATTTATATTTTGTTAAATCTACTTAGATCAGAAGTACATTGTAATGATGCGTTAATCTTTAACCTTAAGTTCACTTAAGATTTTCTTTTCTTTGTTGATCCATCCAGTGGTTAATATCATTAATATGAAGTAGAGATTGCTTCAGTTCTTAACTAAAGTACCTTGGCTGGGTTAGAAACCAAAGTAGGCTTCTGCTGGACCAGAATTATTGCCTATATCCGTATTCGTATCATAGTCCAGATGTGAAATGCTTATGTCCTAATTTATGTATCCAATCCCGTTGGATCTTTAGTTGGTTGTAGGCAACGGGATCTCTGTCTTGTAGCTTAGCTTGTGCAAGTGAATAGCAGTTTTGTTTTTCATGTCTCAGTGTCATTTTCCTTTACAGATAATCATTGTTAAAGTCAGAGATGGACGATATAAATTATATGTAGATGTCACAAATAAATATTTTTTAAGGTTATTCAATTCTTGTCAGTGGTTGTAGCGATGTTTTAGTCAAATCTTCTTAGTTAGGTCTATCATCAAGTTCCTTAGTTTCCCCTCTTAATCTTACTCATACATATTTTACTTTTGAATAATAAAAGTATACATTCCTTTAAGGTTTTCATTTCTCTGATTCCTTCTTGACAAACAATCTATTCCATAAAATGTATTTATGAGTTATTGTAGTGCTATTGTAGCCTCACTCATTGCTGCAGACGTCTCCTGAATTCAGGTGTAACTGTGTTATTGTTTATTCCCTTATATTTATCTATTTATCGCCTTTTCCTATAATTTTTCTTTCTCTTCTGGCTGGTTCTTTTTGGAGCCCTCTTGGGTTTGTATTCAGTAGACTCTGTCTATAAGTTTGCGGAAGAAGATTGAAAGAAACAAAGAAAAATTAAAGAAAAAAGAGAGAAAAAAGAAAGAAAGAAATGGTAGGAAAACGTCAATACTTAGTTATGCTAAGACGAACTCAGAGAGCGTCCGTAGTAGGAAAGGCTTTAATAACCTGACAGACATCAATTTTTTCATATTGGCATTTCTCACCCGATCAGTTAGATAAGCTTCCTTCGGTGGCCAGATAGTTTACAAGACCTGTCGAAAAGTTGTATGGAAGCGGAGAGAAAATCTATGTGATGTGTGTGTGGGTGTGTGTCGGTCTGTCTGTCTATCTGTTTATCGAACTATCTACTGACACCGTTTCTGGAAAATGTGTTTACATTATTACAGATCCTAAGCATTTAAAGCTAACTTCGTCAACATTATCTGTATTAATGTAAAGTGTAATCTTAAAATGCTAGGAATCTAAAAATGGGGAAGCAGTAAATACTGGCAATAATACCATTTTCTTTGTCAGAGATCTCTAGAAGATAAGAAGAGAACGACGATTGAACAAAATAATTACCCAAGAAAGCCATCAGTGAATTAAATATTTTTCAAGATAATGAATTCATATTGTCCGTGCAGCAAAAGCCTATATATCAATCTGTGAACTTCATATGTTTACTCAGTTAAACAGAATCTCAAATCACAAACCGGAATATATAGAAAATTTATCATTCTTAGGTATCTCAGCTTCAGTTTTTACAATTTCTTTTGAACAACAAACAAAAAGGAGAAGAACACGAGTGACGAACCTTGAACAAAAACTAAGCAAGAAGCGCATCACCAGTTTCAGAGCTCCTGATGCTCCTGAAAAAATTGCTAGCTGTTTTTCGCAATATTTCGAAATCATTTTCTGCAGACGTGCAGCTTTTTATCCGAGTTGCCTCGACCAGATCCATTTAAAGACAGGTCAGACGGACAGAGGCCCCCGTTTACGCTCTCTCTGCGCAGTGACGTCAAGCTGATCCACATCTCATCTGCCTGCTCTCTCTCCCTCCCTCTTGATTGATTTGGATATCCTAGATTAACTGACAGTATTTTATAATGTCTATAGTGTATTTTTGATAGGGGAATAAATATATAACCATTACATTACTGTAAGTTATTTACATAGTCTATATACAAATTATGTACATACAAAGGTTAACATAGTTATGTTTGCTTGTTCTACAGACTACCTTATCACTTTCATGGGTTTTTTACTTTCACTTCTGCAAGTCTTGTCTGTTTTGCTTATTTATCCTAATATCATTATTTAACTTTCTAATTTTAAAGAACACTGATGTTTTGGCAAAGAAGGCTATGACATCAATTGGTAAATCGACTCCCACACATTCAATTTCGGATACAATTTTTTTAAAGCAATCTTTTCCCACCTGAAGACTGACCCCATGCACAGTTTGAAATACTTCCCTCATTGTAGTTTATTGAGAATAAAATGAACTCTGAGGGTGCGTACAGTTCAACCTCTGTTTACTTCATCTGTCCACCTCCTTTCCTTGTCACACATTCACTAGCTTTCTTACCTAAGTGAGGATATTTTACACAAAACTTCCTTGTAGTGTATCTAAGAGATTCTTCTTCTAACTACATCAGTTGATTTACATCCGTGTTCATCATCATCAGTCTCATCATCTACATCATTTTCCAGCTCATACCCAACATCCAAGTCTTTGAAACAGTTACTAGTAATGTAAAGTTCGACTGCTAGAATCTCTTACACAGAAAGTGGTTACCTTTATTATTTTGTTTTCATCAGGCCATCACTTATAAAACAGGCAGTCTAAATTATCAGTAGTTACGTTTGCTTTCTCCAATAGAAGAGGCCAGCTCGCGTCATCACTCATTCCCGCTGCGAGCTCTACCTGCGCGCGGCTGACTTGTCTATAAGTGGGTCCCTGGCCTCCACATCATATGTACTCTAATATTTTTTGTACTTGATCATAGATATGCGGGTGTCTCGTGTGTGTGTGTGTGTGTGTGCGTGTGTGTGTATGTGTGTGTGTTAATTTTTTTATGTGTATAAGGGAGAGTGAGCGAGAAAAAGAGAGAGCTTGGTGGGGACAGAGGAGTAGCAATTCCTATATGGATTTAAAAGGATTATTTCCTCTTTCAATAACCACATACACTTACGAACATCTCTGTTAAGGGTAAATTATGCTCAAAAGAAGTTGCATATATTATGCGTTCATTCCTTAATCATTCTGACTGAGTATTTGTTAGTGAGGTTCTGTAAAGCGTATGGAGTATGGATGGCTCTTTGTTTCTGTAGCGTTACAGGCATCCTTGCTGTGTGGTGGCAGTGTACATACTGTATACGTAACCCTGCGCAGTGCGAGTTTACCTATAATTCTCTCTCTCTCTCACTCTCTCTCTCTCTCTCTCTCTCTCTCCTTACTGCGAGAGACTGTAGTTTTTTCTTCGGTAATAAAGATTCCCTGGGGATAATGATCCCCATCAAGTGTCAGAATACATAGAGATATTCAAGATCGCTCTCATGATTAAATTCTTCAGCCTTCAATATTCCTGAACTAACCAAGATTCTATGTCACACAAAGAAAAGAGGTCTCAGAAAGATGGTGTAACAGTAGGAATTCCGATAAGACATCTCTTCGAATTATATGGCTGTGGTTTAGGGAAGCATCGTTTCTAGGCACCAAACCACCTTCACTAATGAATGAAACATTACCCACTCTTATGAAAAACCAAAGATTTGGGTATTTTGTGTCTGATTTCCTTAAAATGCTTCTCATTGGTGCTGTAACAGAGCCGAGGCTTAAACATTTTCCTCGTATAACAATTTATCATGAAGAACGGCACTTGTTAACTTGGTACCCTTATCAGATGCCTGAACCCTATGTGGATTACACCTTTGGTTCGCGTCC